>NC_054499.1:3209646-3509646 GCF_017639515.1 Carcharodon carcharias
TCACTCCGTGTCCACAGGGAGACAGATGCTGGAATTCTGCTCTCCTCCAGCGCGTTCTCTTACCCCTCCCCTGTTTCCTTCAGCCCGCCATTGCTGGCAAGCTGCTCCCCTCTCCTTTTCCTATCGCTGTACTGGGCCGACAGTTAACTGGCCTGGCACGTTAAATCCCCAGCAAAGAGCTGGTGCAAGGAGAGAGAGCTCCACACGCCCGTAGTGCAGGGACTCTGCTGAGGTGTCTGGGTTCACGCATGTCCCACCTCGATTCATCAACCCGTGGCCATAAAGGACTTGCATTTCTCTAGCGCCTTTCACGACCTCAGGACGTTCCGAAGTGTTTCACAGCCAATGAACTATTTATTGACGGGCGCTCGCCGTTGCAATGTAGGAAATGCTACGTGCCGCCAATTTTGCGCACAGCAAGATCCCACAAGCAGCAACGCGACATTGGCCAGATAATCAGTTTCAGTGATGTTGATTGAGGGATAAATGTTGGCCCCAGGACACTGCAGAGGTCACCGCCTCCCCCCCGGCTCTTCCTTCAACTAATGCCAAAGCATCTTTACATCCTCCTGACAGGACGAATGGGACCTCAGTTTAAAATCTCATCCAAAAGACAGTGCCTCCAACATTGTAGCACTCATTCAGTACTGACTCTCCAACAGTGCGGCACTCCCTCAGTATAGATCCTCCGACAGTGCAGCACTCCCTCAGTACTGACCTCCGACACTGTGGCACTTATTCAGTACTGACCCTTTGACAGTGCAGCACTCCTTCAGTACTGACCCTTCGACAGTGCAGCACCCCCTCAGTACTGACCCTCTGACAGTGCGGCACTCCCTCAGTACTGACCCTCTGACAGTGCGGCACTCCCTCAGTACTGACCCTCTGACAGTGCAGCACTCCCTCAGTACTGACCATCTGAAATTGCAGCACTCCCTCAGTACTGACCCTCTGACAATGCGGCACTCCCTCAGTACTGACCGTCCGACAGTGCGGCACTCCCTCAGTACTGACCGTCCACAGTGCAGCACTCCCTCAGTACGGACCATCTGACAGTGCGGCACTCCCTCAGTACTAACCGTCCGACAGTGCGGCATTCCCTCAGTACTGACCCTTCGACAGTGCAGCACTCCCTCAGTACTGACCCTTCGACAGTGCAGCACGCCCTCAGTACTGACCCTTTGACAGTGCAGCACTCCCTCAGTACTGACCCTCTGACAGTGCGGCATGCCCTCAGTACTGACCCTCTGACAGTGCAGCAAACCCTCAGTACTGACCCTCTGACAGTGTAGAGCTCACTCAGTACTGACCCTTCGACAATACAGCTCTCCCTCAATAATTACCCTTCGACAGTATGGCACTCCTTCCGTACTGACCCTCCAAAGGTGCAGCACTCCCTCAGTACTGACCCTCTGACAGTACAGTGCTCCCTCAGTATTGACCCTCCGACAGTGCAGCACTCCCTCAGTACAGACCCTCCGACAGTCCAGCGCTCCCTCAATACTGACCCTCCGACAGTCCAGCACTCCCTAATTACTGACCCTCCAACAGTACAGCACTCCCTCAGTACTGACCCTCTGACAGTGCAGCACTCCCTCAATACTGACCCTCCGACAGTGCAGCACTCCCTCAGTACTGACCCTCTGACAGTGCGGTGCTCCCTCAGTATTGACCCTCTGAAAGTCCAGCGCTCCATAAGTACTGACCCTCCGACAGTACGGCACTCCCTCAGTAGTGACCCTCCGACAGTGCAGCACTCCCTCGGTACTGACCCTCCGACAGTGCAGCACTCCCTCAGTACTGACCCTCTGACAGTACAGCACTCCCTTAGTATTGACCCTCCGACAGTACAGCACTCCCTCAGTACTGACCATTCAACAGTCCAGCGCTCCCTCAATACTGACCCTCCGACAGTACGGCACTCCCTCAATACTGACCCTCTGACAGTGCAGCATTGCCTCGGTATTGACCCGCCGACAGTGCAGCACTGCCTCAGTACTGACCCTCAGACAGTCCAGCACTCCCTAAATACTGACCCTCCGACAGTGCGGCACTCCCTCAGTACTGAAACTCAGACAGTACAGTGCTCCCTCAGTATTGACCCTCCGACAGTACAGCGCTACCTCAGTACTGACCCTCTGACAGTGCAGCACTCCCTCAGTACTGACCCTCTGACAGTGTGACACTCCCTCAGTACTGACCCTCCGACAGTGCAGCACTCCCTCAGTACTGACCCTCCGACAGTGCAGCACTCCCTCAGTACTGACCCTCTGACAGTGTGGCACTCCCTCAGTACTGATGCTCCGACAGTGCAGCACTCCTTCAGTACGGACCCTCTGACAGTGTGGCATTCCCTCAGTACTGACCCTCTGACAGTGTGGCACTCCCTCAGTACTGACCCTCCGACAGTGCGGCACTCCCTCAGTACTGACCCTCTGACAGTGTGGCACTCACTCAGTACTGACCCTCCGACAGTACGGCGCTCCCTCAGTACTGACCCTCTGACAGTGTGGCACTCACTCAGTACCGACCCTCCGACAGTACGGCGCTCCCTCAGTACTGACCCTCCGACAGTGCAGCACTCCCTCAGTACTGACCCTCTGACAGTGCAGCACTCCCTCAGTACTGACCCTCAGACAGTGTGGCACTCCTTCAGTACTGACCCTCTGACAGTACAGTGCTCCCTCAATATTGACCCTCCGACAGTGCAGCACTCCCTCAGTACAGACCCTCCGACAGTCCAGCGCTCCCTCAATACTGACCCTCCGACAGTCCAGCACTCCCTAATTACTGACCCTCCAACAGTACAGCACTCCCTCAGTACTGACCCTCTGACAGTGCAGCACTCCCTCAATACTGACCCTCCGACAGTGCAGCACTCCCTCATACTGACCCTCTGACAGTGCGGTGCTCCCTCAGTATTGACCCTCTGAAAGTCCAGCGCTCACTAAGTACTGACCCTCCGACAGTACGGCACTCCCTCAGTAGTGACCCTCCGACAGTGCAGCACTCCCTCAGTACTGACCCTCTGACAGTGTGGCACTCACTCAGTACTGACCCTCCGACAGTACGGCGCTCCCTCAGTACTGACCCTCTGACAGTGTGGCACTCACTCAGTACCGACCCTCCGACAGTACGGCGCTCCCTCATTACTGACCCTCCGACAGTGCAGCACTCCCTCAGTACTGACCCTCCGACAGTGCAGCACTCCCTCAGTACTGACCCTCCGACAGTGCGGCACTCCCTCAATACTGACCCTCCGACAGTGTGGCACTCCCTCAATACTGACCCTCCAACAGTACGGCACTCCGTCAGTACTGACTCTCCGACAGTACAGTGCTCCCTAAATACTGACCCTCCGACAGTACGGCGCTCCCTCAGTACTGACCCTCTGACAGTCCAGCATTGCCTAAATACTGACCCTCCGACAGTATGGCACTCCCTCAATACTGACCCCCCGACAGTGCGGCACTCCCTCAATACTGACCCTCCGACAGTGTGGCACTCCCTCAATACTGACCCTCCGACAGTACGGCACTCCCTCAGTACTGACTCTCCGACAGTACAGTGCTCCCTAAATACTGACCCTCCGACAGTACGTCGCTCCCTCAGTACTGATCCTCTGACAGTGTGGCACTCCCTGAATACTGACCCTCCGACAGTGCGGCACTCCCTCAATATTGACCCTCTGACAGTGCAGTGCTCCCTCAGTATTGACCCTCCGACAGTGCAGCACTCCCTCATACTGACCCTCTGACAGTGCGGTGCTCCCTCAGTATTGACCCTCTGAAAGTCCAGCGCTCACTAAGTACTGACCCTCCGACAGTACGGCACTCCCTCAGTAGTGACCCTCCGACAGTGCAGCACTCCCTCAGTACTGACCCTCTGACAGTGTGGCACTCACTCAGTACTGACCCTCCGACAGTACGGCGCTCCCTCAGTACTGACCCGCTGACAGTGTGGCACTCACTCAGTACCGACCCTCCGACAGTACGGCGCTCCCTCATTACTGACCCTCCGACAGTGCAGCACTCCCTCAGTACTGACCCTCCGACAGTGCAGCACTCCCTCAGTACTGACCCTCCGACAGTGCGGCACTCCCTCAATACTGACCCTCCGACAGTGTGGCACTCCCTCAATACTGACCCTCCAACAGTACGGCACTCCGTCAGTACTGACTCTCCGACAGTACAGTGCTCCCTAAATACTGACCCTCCGACAGTACGGCGCTCCCTCAGTACTGACCCTCTGACAGTCCAGCATTGCCTAAATACTGACCCTCCGACAGTATGACACTCCCTCAATACTGACCCCCCGACAGTGCGGCACTCCCTCAATACTGACCCTCCGACAGTGTGGCACTCCCTCAATACTGACCCTCCGACAGTACGGCACTCCCTCAGTACTGACTCTCCGACAGTACAGTGCTCCCTAAATACTGACCCTCCGACAGTACGTCGCTCCCTCAGTACTGATCCTCTGACAGTGTGGCACTCCCTGAATACTGACCCTCCGACAGTGCGGCACTCCCTCAATATTGACCCTCTGACAGTGCAGTGCTCCCTCAGTATTGACCCTCCGACAGTACAGCTCTACCTCAGTACTGACCCTCTGACAGTGTGGCACTCCCTCAGTACTGACCCTCCGACAGTACGGCACTCCCTCAGTACTGACCGTCCGACAGTACGGCACTCCCTAAATACTGACCCTCCGACAGTATGGCACTCCCTCAGTACTGACCCTCCGACAGTACAGTGCTCCCTCAGTAGTGACCCTCCGACAGTGCCGCACTCCCTCAATACTGACCGTCCGACAGTGCGGCACTCCCTCAATACTGACCCTCCGACAGTGTGGCACTCCCTCAATACTGACCCTCCAACAGTACGGCACTCCCTCAGTACTGACTCTCCGACAGTACAGTGTGCCCTAAATACTGACCCTCCGACAGTGCGGCGCTCCCTCAGTACTGACCCTCTGACAGTGCAGCACTCCCTCAGTACTGACCCTCCAACAATGCAGCACTCCCTCAGTACTGACCCTCTGACAGTGCGGCACGCCCTCAGTACTGACGCTCTGACAGTGCGGCAAACCCTCAGTACTGACCCTCTGACAGTGTAGCGCTCACTCAGTACTGACCCTCCGACAATACAGCTCTCCCTCAATAATTACCCTTCGACAGTATGGCACTCCTTCAGTACTGACCCTCCAAAGGTGCAGCACTCCCTCAGTACTGACCCTCTGACAGTACAGTGCTCCCTCAGTATTGACCCTCCGACAGTGCAGCACTCCCTCAGTACAGACCCTCCGACAGTCCAGCGCTCCCTCAATGCTGACCCTCCGACAGTCCAGCACTCCCTAATTACTGACCCTCCAACAGTACAGCACTCCCTCAGTACTGACACTCTGACAGTGCGGCACTCCCTCAATACTAACCCTCTGACAGTGCGGCACTCCCTCAGTACTGACCCTCCTACAGTGCGGCACTCCCTCAATACTGACCTTCCGACAGTGCGGCACTCCCTCAATACTGACCCTCCGACAGTGCGGCACTCCCTCAATACTAACCCACCGACAGTGCGGCACTCCCTCAGTACTGACCCTCTGACAGTGCGGCACTCCCTCAACACTGACCCTCCTACAGTGCGGCACTCCCTCAATACTGTCCCTCCGACAGTGCAGCACTCCCTTAATACTGACCCTCCGACAGTGCGGCACTCCCCCTATACTGACCCTCCGACAGTGCGGCACTCCCTCAGTACTGACTCTCTGACAGTGCAGTGCTCTCTCAGTACTGACTCTCTGACAGTGCAGCACTCCCTCAGTACTGACCCTCTGACAGTGCGGCACTCCCTCAGTACTGACCCTCTGACAGTACGGCACACCCTCAGTACTGACTCTCTGACAGTGCAGCACGCCCTCAGTACTGACCCTCTGACAGTGCGGCACTCCCTCAGTACTGACCCTCTGACAGTACGGCACTCCCTCAGTACTGACTCTCTGACAGTGCAGCACGCCCTCAGTACTGACCCTCCAACAGTACGTCACTCCCTCAATATTGACCCTCCGACAGTGCAGCACTCCCTCAGTACTAACCCTCTGACAGTATGGCTCTCCCTCAGTACTGACCCTCCGACAGTGCAGCACTCCCTCAGTACTGACCCTCCGACAGTACGGCATTCCCTCAGTACTGACCCTCTGACAGTACGGCGCTCTCTCAGCACTGACCCTCCGACAGTGCGGCACTCCCTCAGTACTGACCCTCTGACAGTGCGGCACTCCCTCAATACCGACCCTCCGACAGTGCGGCACTCCCTCAATACTGACCCCCCGACAGTGCGGCATTCCCTCAATACTGACCCTCCGACAGTGCAGCACTCCCTTAATACTGACCCTCTGACAGTGCGGCACTCCCCCAATACTGACCCTCCGACAGTGCGGCACTCCCTCAGTACTGACCCTCCGACAGTACGGCATTCCCTCAGTACTGACCCTCCGACAGTACGGCGCTCCCTCAGCACTGACCCTCTGACAGTGCGGCACTCGATCAGTACTGACCCTCCGACAGTGCGGCACTCCCTCAGGACTGACCCTCTGACAGTGCAGCACTTCCTCAGTACTGACCCTCTGACAGTGCAGCACTCCCTCAGGACTGACCCTCTGACAATGTGGCACTCCCTCAGTACTGACTCTCCGACAGTGAATGTTGTGTGTCTCACTGTGGAAGGCTGTTCACCGCCGGTCAGCTTGCATCGCCCCCTAGCCATGAGCTACACTGATTGACACTCAGACAATCCACTGTCGCGGGCACTTTCAAAAGTGGCCAAATTGCCACAGCTTTCGCCAAGATGACAGAGGCTCCATTATTCCCAAGGAAAGGTCAGGACTGTTGCCTGTGGCATCATCAATCACGTGCCAAATTCTCCCTCTGGTCCCAGGGTTTGCATTACAGATGGCACCCATGGAGCCAAAACACTTTGATGGGGAGCGCCTGTTTCCCTGGGTGGGGAGTCCACAACACAGCGTCACAGCCCCAGGATAAATCTAGCAATCAGATCAGGAGAAATTTCTTCACTTAAACAAATTTGAACCTTTGGATTTCTCTACCCCAAAGCGCTGTAGAAGCTCCGTTGTTGAGTATGTTCGACTGAGATTGAGATATTTTTGGACGCTAAGAGAATCAAGTGATATTGGGTAAGATTAGCCGTGATCCTATTGAATTGCACAGCAGGCTAGAGGGGCCAAATGGCCTCCCCCTGCTGCCAAACATTAACATCCTAACGCTCCCTGTCCCTAAACACTGCATGCTCGTTCAGGTGGCAGTGTAAAACTCTCAACACTTCCAACTCGCACACAATGAACCATATTGACCAGCATACTGACCTGCACGTAGTTGCCTGCATACTGACCCTTGCACATTTACCCGTGCACACTGACCCGTGCACACTCATCCATACTGACCTGCACATACTGACCAGCACAGTGACCTGCACTGGCTGACCCGCACGCTAACACATGCTGACGCACACACTTACACCCGCACACTCATCCACACGCAGTGACCCACGCTCACTCACGCACACTGACCCACACACACTGACCCACACACACTGACCCACACACACTGACCCACGCTCACTCACCCACACACACTGACCCACACACACTGACCCACACACACTGACCCACGCTCACTCACCCATACTGACCCACACACACTGACCCACACACACTGACTCACACACACTGACCCACACACACTGACCCACACACACTCACCCATACTGACCCACACACACTGACCCACGCTCACTCACCCACACACACTGACCCACACACACTGACCCACGCTCACTCACCCATACTGACCCACACACACTGACCCACACACACTGACCCACGCTCACTCACCCACACACACTGACCCACACACACTGACTCACACACACTGACCCACACACACTGACCCACACACACTCACCCATACTGACCCACACACACTGACCCACGCTCACTCACCCACACACACTGACCCACACACACTGACCCACACACACTGACCCATACTGACCCACACACACTGACCCACGCTCACTCACCCACACACACTGACCCACACATACTGACCCACACACACTGACCCACACACACTCACCCACACACACTGACCCACACACACTGACCCGCACACACTGACCCACACACACTGACCCACACATACTGACCCACACACACTGACCCACGCTCACTCACCCATACTGACCCACACACACTGACCCACGCTCACTCACCCACACACACTGACCCACACATACTGACCCACACACACTGACCCACACACACTGACCCACACACACTGACCCATACTGACCCACACACACTGACCCACACACACTCACCCACACACACTGACCCACACACACTCACCCACACACACTGACCCACACACACTGACCCACATACACTGACCCACACACACTCACCCATACTGACCCACACACACTGACCCACGCTCACTCACCCACACACACTGACCCACACACACTGACCCACACACACTGACCCATACTGACCCACACACACTGACCCACGCTCACTCACCCACACACACTGACCCACACATACTGACCCACACACACTGACCCACACACACTCACCCACACACACTGACCCACACACACTGACCCGCACACACTGACCCACACACACTGACCCACACATACTGACCCACACACACTGACCCACGCTCACTCACCCATACTGACCCACACACACTGACCCACGCTCACTCACCCACACACACTGACCCACACATACTGACCCACACACACTGACCCACACACACTGACCCACACACACTGACCCATACTGACCCACACACACTGACCCACACACACTCACCCACACACACTGACCCACACACACTCACCCACACACACTGACCCACACACACTGACCCACATACACTGACCCACACACACTCACCCATACTGACCCACACACACTGACCCACACACACTGACCCACGCTCACTCACCCACACACACTGACCCACACACACTGACCCACACACACTGACCCACACATACTGACCCACACACACTGACCCACACACACTGACCCATACTGACCCACACACACTGACCCACACAAACTGACCCGCACACACTGACCCACACACACTCACCCATACTGACCCACACACACTGACCCACACACACTGACCCGCAAACACTGACCCACACACACTGACCCACGCTCACTCACCCATACTGACCCACACACACTGACCCACACACACTGACCCATACACACTCACCCACACACACTGACCCACACACACTGACCCACACACACTGACCCACGCTCACTCACCCATACTGACCCACACACACTGACCCACGCTCACTCACCCATACTGACCCACACACACACTGACCCTTATTGACTTGCACAGTGACCAGCAGTGACCAGCACACACTGACCTGCACACATTGACCCTTATTGACCAGCACAGTGACCAGCACACAGTGACCTGCACACAACGACCAACACTGTGACCAGCACACATGACCAACACAGTGACACACACAGTGACACACACACAGTGACACACACACAGAGACACACACACAGTGACACACACAGTGACACACACACAGTGACACACACACAGTGACACACACACAGTGACACACACAGTGACACACACACAGTGACATACACAGTGACACACACACAGTGACACACACACAGTGACACACCACGCTGACCTGCAAATGTACGCATGCACAGTGAGCCACGCACAATGATCCACGCTCACTCACCTGTATTGACCCGCACACACTGACCAGCTCAGTGACCCAAACACAATGACCCACACACACTGACCCATATTGACCCACACACACTGACCCATATTGACCCAAATATACTGAACTGTATTGACCAGCATACTGACCGGCACACACTGACCCACAAACATTGACTAGCAGTGACCAGCACAATGGCCAACACAGTGACCAGCACACACTGACCCATATTGACCCAAACACATTGACCCATAGTCACCTGCACACAGTGACCAACACAGTAACCCACACAACTGACCAGAACAGTGGCCAACAGTGACCATCACAGGGGCCAACACACACTGACCAACACACTGACCAGCACACAGTGACAAGCAGTGGCCAACACTGATCAAAAGTGACCTCACACAGTGACCAACACACAGTTACCAAGTGGCCAGTACACAGTAGCCAACACACAGTGACCAACAGTGGCCAGCACACAGTGACCAAGTGACCAGCACAGTCACTAACAGACAGTGGCCAAGTGACCAGCACGTAGTAACCAACACAGTGCCCAACACAGTGGTCAACAGTGACCAGCACACATTGACCAACACACAGTGACCAAGCGACCAGCACACAGTAACCAACACACAGTGACCAACAGTGGCCAGGACACAGTGACCAAAACACAGTGACCGACACGCAGTGACCAGAACACGGTGACCAGAACACGGTGGCCAACACTCAGTGACCAACAGTGATCAGCACAGTGACCAGCACACAGTGACCAACAGTGACCAGGACACAATGACCAGCACAGTGACCAACACAGTGACCAACAGTGACCAGCACACAATGACCAATACACAGTGACCAACACAGTGACCAAAACACAGTGACCAACAGTGACCAGCACACAGTAACCAGCACAGTGACCAACACAGTGACCAACACACAGTGACCAGCACACAGTGACCAGCACACAGTGACCAACAAACAGTGACCAACACACAGTGACCAGCACACAGTGACCAGCACACAGTGACCAACAGTGACCAACACACAGTGACCAGCACGCAGTGACCAGCACACAGTGACCAACAGTGACCAACACACAGTGACCAGCACACAGTTGACCAGCACACAGTGACCAACAGTGACCAACACACAGTGACCAGCACGCAGTGACCAGCACACAGTGACCAACAGTGACCAACACACAGTGACCAGCATGCAGTGACCAGCACACAGTGACCAACAGTGACCAACACACAGTGACCAGCACACAGTTGACCAGCACACAGTGACCAACAGTGACCAACACACAGTGACCAGCACGCAGTGACCAGCACACAGTGACCAACAGTGACCAACACACAGTGACCAGCACGCAGTGACCAGCACACAGTGACCAACAGTGACCAACACACAGTGACCAACAGTGACCAACACACAGTGGCCTGCACGCAGTGACCAGCACACAGTAACCAAAACACAGTGACCAATACACAGTGACCAGAAAACGGTGGCCAACACTCAGTGACCAACAGTGACCAGCACACATTGACCAGCACACAGTGACCAACAGTGACCAGGACACAATGACCAGCACAGTGACCAACACAGTGACCAACAGTGACCAGCACACAATGACCAATACACAGTGACCAACACAGTGACCAAAACACAGTGACCAACAGAGACCAGCACACAGTAACCAGCACAGTGACCAACACAGTGACCAGCACACAGTGACCAACAGTGACCAACACACAGTGACCAGCACACAGTGACCAGCACAGTGACCAACAGTGACCAGCACGCAGTAACCAGCACACAGTGACCAACACAAAGTGACCAGCACGCAGTGACCAGCACAGTGACCAGCACACAGTGACCAACAGTGACCAACACACAGTGACCAGCACACAGTGACCAGCACAGTGACCAACACAAAGTGAACAGCACGCAGTGACCAGCACAGTGACCAGCACACAGTGACCAACAGTGACCAACACACAGTGACCAGCACACAGTGACCAGCACAGTGACCAACAGTGACCAGCACGCAGTAACCAGCACACAGTGACCAACACAAAGTGACCAGCACAGTGACCAGCACACAGTGACCAGGACAGTGACCAACACATGGTGACCAGCACACAGTGACCAACAGTGACCAACACACAGTGACCAGCACACAGTAACCAGCACACAGTGACCAACACAAAGTGACCAGCACACAGTGACCAACAGTGACCAACACACAGTGACCAGCACACAGTGACCAGCACAGTGACCAACACATAGTGATCAGCACACAGTGACCAACAGTGACCAACACACAGTGACCAGCACACAGTGACCAGCACACAGTGACCAACAGTGACCAACACACAGTGACCAACACACAGTGACCAACAGTAACCGACACACAGTGACCAACACACAGTGACCAGCACAGTGACCAACAGTGACCAGCACGCAGTGACCAGCATGCCGTGACCAGCACACAGTGACCAGCACACAGTGACCAACAGTGACTAGCACACAGTGACCAGCACAGTGACCAACAGTGACCAACAGTGACCAGCACGCAGTAACCAGCACACAGTGACCAGCACACAGTGACCAACAGTAACTGACACACAGTGACAAGCATGCAGTGACCAGCACAGTGACCAGCACAGTGACCAACAGTGACCAACACACAGTGACCAGCACAGTGACCAACACATAGTGACCAGCACACAGTGACCAACAGTGACCAACACAGTGACCAGCACACAGTGACCAGCATGCAGTGACCAGCAGTGACCAACACACAGTGACCAGCACACAGTGACCAACAGTGACCAACACACAGTGACCAGCGCACAGTGACCAGCACAGTGACCAACACATAGTGACCAGCACACAGTGACCAACACAGTGACCAGCACACAGTGACCAACACACAGTGACCAGCACACAGTGACCAACAGTGACCAACACACAGTGACCAGCACACAGTGACCAACAGTGACCAGCACGCAGTGACCAGCACTCAGTGACCAACACACAGTGACCAGCACACAGTGACCAACAGTGACCAACACACAGTGACCAGCATACAGTGACCAACAGTGACCAGTACACAATGACCAGCACAGTGACCAACAGTGACCAGCATGCAGTAACCAGCACACAGTGACCAGCACACAGTGACCAACAGTGACCAACACACAGTGACCAGCACACAGTGACCAACAGTAACCGACACACAGTGACCAGCACGCAGTGACCAGCACACAGTGACCAGCGCACAGTGACCAACAGTGACCAACACACAGTGACCAGCACACAGTGACCAGCACAGTGACCAACACATAGTGACCAGCACACAGTGACCAACAGTGACCAACACAGTGACCAGCACACAGTGACCAGCATGCAGTGACCAGCAGTGACCAACACACAGTGACCAGCACGCAGTGACCAGCACACAGTGACCAACAGTGACCAACACACAGTGACCAACAGTGACCAACAGAGTGACCAGCACACAGTGACCAACACACAGTGACCAACACACAATGACCAACAGTAACCAACACACAGTGACCACCACATAGTGACCAACACAGTGACCAACAGTGACCAACACAGTGACCACCACATAGTGACAAACACAACAGTGAGAAACAGGGACCAGCACACAGTGACTGACATACAGTGACCAGCACACAGTGACCAACAGTGACCAACACACAGTGACCAGCACAGTGACCAACACATAGTGACCAGCACACAGTGACCAACAGTGACCAATACAGTGACCAGCACACAGTGACCAGCATGCAGTGACCAGCAGTGACCAGCACACAATGACCAGCACACACTGACCCATATTGAACCACACACACAGACCCATATTGACCTGCACAAACTGACCCATATTGACCTACACAGTTGACCAGCACAAACTGACCCATATTGATCCACATACTGACCCATATTGACCAACACACACTGACCCATATTGACCCACACACACTGATCCATATTGACCCGCACACACTGACCCGTATTGACCTACACAATTGACCAGCACAAGCTGATCCATATTGACCCGTACACACTGACCCATACTGACCCACACACTGACCCATATTGACCCACACACACTGACCCATATTGACTCGCACACACTGACTCGCACACACTGACCCGCGCACAGTGACCAGCACAGACTGACATGTATTGACCTGTGCACATTGACCTGCACCACTGACCCATGCACACTGACTTGCACACACTGCCATGTATTGACCCACGCATACTGACCTGCACAAACTGACTCACGCACACTGACCCGCACTGACATGTATTGAACCACGCACATTGACCCGCGCACACTGACCCATGCACACTGATATGTATTGACCAGTACACACTGATGCGCGCACACTGACCCACACACACTGAAATGTATTGACCAGCACACACAGACCGTAGACACTGACATGTAATGACCTACACACACTGAATCGCACACACTGACCCGTGCACACTGACCAGCACACACTGTGATGTATTGACCAGCACACACTGACCCGCGCACACTGACATGTATTGATCAGCATTCACTGACTCACACACACTGACATGTATTGACCAGCACACATTGACCGTAGACACTGACATGTAATGACCTACACACACTGAATCGCACACACTGACCCGTGCACACTGACCAGCACACACTGTGATGTATTGACCAGCACACACTGACCCGCGAACACTGACATGTATTGATCAGCATTCACTGACTCACACACACTGACATGTATTGACCAGCACATACTGACCTGGACACATTGACCTGCGCACACTGACCCACACACACTGACCCCTATTGACCTGCACAGTTGACCAGCACAAACTGATCCATATTGACCCGCACACACTGACCGGTACATACTGACCTATATTGACCCACACAAACTGACCCATATTGACCTGCACAGTTGACCAGCACAAACTGATTCATATTGACCCGCACACACTGACCCGTACATACTGACCCATATTGACCCACACAAACTGACCCATATTGACCTACACAGTTGACCCGCACACATTGACCCATGTTGACCCACACACACTGAACCATATTGACCCACACACACTGACCCATATTGACCCACACATTGAACCATATTGACCCACACACGCTGAACCATATTGACCCACATAGACTGAACCATATTGACCCACACACACTGACCCATATTGACCCACACACACTGACCTTGTATTGACCCGCACACATGGTGCGTATTGTCTCTCACACAATGACCCATACTGACCTACACACGCTGACTGTACTGACCCGCACTCTGATCCATATTGACCCACACACACTGGCTCATAGTGATCCACAAAAACTGACCCATATTGACCCGCACACACTGACCCATACTGACCCACACACTGACCCATATTGACCCGCACACACTGACTCGCACACACTGACTCACACACACTGACTCACACACACTGACTCGCACACCCTGAATCACACACACTGACCCATGCACAGTGAGCAGCACACAGACATGTATTGACCCACGCATACTGACCTGCACCCACTGACCCACGCATCCTGACCCGCACTGACATGTATTGAACCACGCACACTGACCCATGCACACTGACATGTATTGACCAACACATACTGACTGTAGACATTGACATGTAATGACCTACACACACTGAATCGCACACACTGACCCACGCACACTTATCAGCACACAATGAGATGTATTGACCAGCACTCACTGACTCGCGCACACTGACATGTATTGACCAACACACACTGACCCGCACACACTGACATGTATTGACCAAAACACAATTTCCCGCACACAATGATCAGCACAGACTGACCCGCACGTACTGACCGAACAGACTGACATGAATTGACCAAAACACACTGACTCGCACATGCTGACATGTATTGACCAGCACTCACTGACCCTCACACACTGACCCCTATTGACCTGCACAGTTGACCAGCACAAACTGATCCATATTGACCTGCACAAACTGACCCGTACATACTGACCTATATTGACCCACACACACTGACCCATATTGACCCACACACTGAATCATATTGACCCACACACGCTGACCCATATTGACCCACATAGACTGAACCATATTGACCCGCACATTGACCCATATTGACCTACACACACTGACCCACCATGTTTACCTGCACACACTGGCCCCATACTGACCCACACGCACACTGACCTTGTATTGACCCGCACACATGGTGCGTGTTGTCTCTCACACAATGACCCGTACTGACCTACACACGCTGACTGTACTGACCTGCACTCTGATCCATATTGACCCACACACACTGGCTCATATTGACCCACACACACTGACCCATATTGACCCACAAAAACTGACCCATATTGACCCGCACACACTGACCCATACTGACCCACACACTGACCCATATTGACCCGCACACACTGACTCGCACACACTGACTCACACACACTGACTCGCACACCCTGAATCACACACACTGACCCATGCACAGTGACCAGCACACAGATATGTATTGACCCACGCATACTGACCGGAACCCACTGACCCACGCACCCTGACCCGCACTGACATGTATTGAACCACGCACACTGACCCATGCACACTGACATGTATTGACCAACACACACTGACCACAGACACTGACATGTAATGACCTACACACACTGAATCGCACACACTGACCCATGCACAGTGAGCAGCACACAGACATGTATTGACCCACGCATACTGACCTGCACCCACTGACCCACGCACCCTGACCCGCACTGACATGTATTGAACCACGCACACTGACCCATGCACACTGACATGTATTGACCAACACACACTGACTGTAGACATTGACATGTAATGACCTACACACACTGAATCGCACACACTGACCCACGCACACTTATCAGCACACAATGAGATGTATTGACCAGCACTCACTGACTCGCGCACACTGACATGTATTGACCAACACACACTGACCCGCACACACTGACATGTATTGACCAAAACACAATTTCCCGCACACAATGATCAGCACAGACTGACCCGCACGTACTGACCGAACAGACTGACATGAATTGACCAAAACACACTGACTCGCACATGCTGACATGTATTGACCAGCACTCACTGACCCTCACACACTGACCCCTATTGACCTGCACAGTTGACCAGCACAAACTGATCCATATTGACCTGCACAAACTGACCCGTACATACTGACCTATATTGACCCACACACACTGACCCATATTGACCCACACACTGAATCATATTGACCCACACACGCTGACCCATATTGACCCACATAGACTGAACCATATTGACCCGCACATTGACCCATATTGACCTACACACACTGACCCACCATGTTTACCTGCACACACTGGCCCCATACTGACCCACACGCACACTGACCTTGTATTGACCCGCACACATGGTGCGTGTTGTCTCTCACACAATGACCCGTACTGACCTACACACGCTGACTGTACTGACCTGCACTCTGATCCATATTGACCCACACACACTGGCTCATATTGACCCACACACACTGACCCATATTGACCCACAAAAACTGACCCATATTGACCCGCACACACTGACCCATACTGACCCACACACTGACCCATATTGACCCGCACACACTGACTCGCACACACTGACTCACACACACTGACTCGCACACCCTGAATCACACACACTGACCCATGCACAGTGACCAGCACACAGATATGTATTGACCCACGCATACTGACCGGAACCCACTGACCCACGCACCCTGACCCGCACTGACATGTATTGAACCACGCACACTGACCCATGCACACTGACATGTATTGACCAACACACACTGACCACAGACACTGACATGTAATGACCTACACACACTGAATCGCACACACTGACCCACGCACACTGACCAGCACACAATGAGATGTATTGACTAGCACACACTGACCCGCAAACACTGAGCCACGCACAGTGACCAGCACACACTGAGATGTATTGACCAGCACTCACTGACTCGCGCACACTGACATGTATTGACCAACACACACTGACCCGCACACACTGACATGCATTGACCAAAACACAATTTTCCGCACACACTGATCAGCACAGACTGACCCGCATGTACTGACCCAACACACTGACATGAATTGACCAAAACACACTGACCTGCACACACTGACATGTATTGACCAGCACTCACTGACTCTCACATGCTGACATGTATTGACCAGCACTCACTGACCCTCACACACTGACCCCTATTGACCTGCACAGTTGACCAGCACAAACTGATCCATATTGACCTGCACAAACTGACCCGTACATACTGACCTATATTGACCCACACACACTGACCCATATTGACCCACATAGACTGACCCATATTGACCCGCACATTGACCCATATTGACCCACACACTGAATCATATTGACCCACACACGCTGACCCATATTGACCCACATAGACTGACCCATATTGACCCGCACATTGACCCATATTGACCCACACACACTGACCCACCATGTTTACCTGCACACACTGGCCCCATACTGACCCACACACACACTGACCTTGTATTGACCCGCACACATGGTGCGTGTTGTCTCTCACACAATGACCCATACTGACCTACACACGCTGACTGTACTGACCCGCACTCTGAACCATATTGACCCACAGACACTGGCTCATATTGACCCACAAAAACTGACCCATATTGACCTACACAGTTGACCCGCACACATTTGACCCATATTGACCCACACACACTGACCCATATTGACCCACACACACTGACCCATGTTTACCTGCACACACTGACCCCATACTGACCCACACACACACTGACCTTGTATTGACCCGCACACATGGTGCGTATTGTCTCTCACACAATGACCCATACTGACCCACACACACTGACCCATATTTACCCACACATACTGACCCATGTTTACCTGCACACACTGACCCCATACTGACCCACACACACACTGACCTTGTATTGACCCGCACACATGGTGCGTATTGTCTCTCACACAATGACCCATACTGACCTACACACGCTGACTGTACTGACCCGCACTCTGAACCATATTGATCCACACACACTGGCTCATATTGACCCACACACACTGACTCATATTGACCCACAAAAACTGACCCATATTGACCCACACTCTGACCCATATTGACCTACACAGTTGACCAGCACAAACTGATCCATATTGACCCGCACACACTGATCCATACTGACTCACACACTGACCCATATTGACCTGCACACACTGACTCGCACACACTGACTCACACACACTGACTCGGACACACTGACTCGTACACACTGACTCGCACACCCTGAATCACACACACTGACCCGCGCACAGTGACCAGCACACACTGACATGTATTGACCTGCGCATATTGACCTGCACCACTGACCCGTGCACACTGACTTGCACACACTGACATGTATTGACCAACGCATACTGACCGGCACCCACTGACCCACGCACACTGACCCGCACTGACATGTATTGAACCACGCACACTGACCCATGCACACTGACATGTATTGACCAGCACACACTGACCTGGACACACTGACCTGCGCACACTGACCCACACACACTGACACGTATTGACCAGCACACACTGACCGCAGACACTGACATGTAATGACCTACACACACTGAATCGCACACACTTACCCGCGCACACTGACCAGCACACACTGAGATGTATTGACCAGTGCACACTAACTTGCACACACTGACCCACGCACACTGACCAGCACACACTGAGATGTATTGACCAGCACTCACTGACTCGTGCATACTGACATGTATTGACCAGCACACATTGACCCGCACACACTGACATGTATTGACCAAAACACTCTTTCCTACACACACTGACCAGCACAGACTGACCCACACGTACTGACCCAACACACTGACATGAATTGACCAAAACACACTGACCCGCAAAAACTGACAATGTATTAACCAGCACAAACTGACCTGCGCACACTGACAATGTATTGACCAGCACTCACTGACCCACACACACTGACCCCTATTGACCTGCACAGTGGACCAGCACAAACTGATCCATATTGACCCACACAGACTGACCCATATTGACGCGCACATTAAGCCATATTAACCCACACACACTGACCCCATACTGACCCACACACACACTGACCTCGTATTGACCCGCACACATGGTGCGTGTATTCTCTCACACAATGACCCGTACTGACCTACACACGCTGACTGTACTGACCTGCACACTGATCCATATTGACCCAGACACACTGGCTCATATTGACCCACACACACTGACCCATATTGACCCACAAAAACTGACCCATATTGACCTGCACACACTGACACAAATTGACCCACAAACTGAACCATATTGACCTGCACACTGACCCATATTGACCCACAAAAACTGACCCATATTGACCCGCACACACTGACACAAACTGACCCACAAACTGAACCATATTGACCTGCACACTGACCCATATTGACCCACATGTACTGACCCACCTTGTTTACCTGCACACACTGACCCCATACTGACCTGCACATGCTGACCTTGTAATGACCCGCACACATGGTGCGTATTATCTCTCACACAATGACACATACTGACTTATACTGACCTACACACGCTGACTGTACTGACCCGCACTCTGATCCATATTGACCCACACACACTGACCCACAAAAACTGACCCATATTGACCCACACACTGACCCATATTGACCTACACAGTTGACCAGCACAAACTGATACATATTGACCTAAACACACTGACCAATACTGACCCACACAAACTGACCCATATTGACCTACACAGTTGACCAGCACAAACTGATCCATATTGACCCACCCACACTGACCCATACTGACCCACACACTGACCCATATTGACCTACACACACTGACCCATATTGACCCACAAAAACTGACCCATATTGACCCACACACTGACCCATATTGACATACACAGTTGACCAGCACAAACTGATCCATATTGACATGCACACACTGACCCATACTGACCCACACACTGATCCATATTGACCTGCACACACTGACTCGCACACACTGACTCGCACACCCTGAATCACACACACTGACCCCAGGCACAGTGACCAGCACACACTGACATGTATTGACCTGCGCATATTGACCTGCACCACTGACTTGTGCACACTGACTTGCACTGACATGTACTGAACCACGCACGCTGACCCGTGCACACTGACCCATGCACACTGACATGTATTGACTAGCACACACTGACCTGGACACACTGACCTGCGCACACTGACCCACACACAATGACATGTATTGACCAGCACACACTGACCCACACACACTGAATGTAATGACCTACACACACTGAATCGCACACACTGACCCGCGCACACTGTCCAGTACACACTGAGATGTATTGACTAGCACACACTGACCCGCGAACACTGACCCATGCACACTGACCAGCACACACTGAGATGTATTGACCAGCACTCACTGACCCGCGCACACTGACATGTATTGATCAGCACTCACTGACTCGCACACACTGACATATATTGAACAGCACTCACTGACCCACAAAAACTGACCCATATTGACCTACACAGTTGACCCGCACACATTGACCCATGTTAACCCACACATACTGAACCATATTGACCCACACACACTGAACCATATTGATCCACATAGACTGACCCATTTTGACCCACACATTGACCCATATTGACCCACACACATTGACTCATATTGACCCACACACACTGACCCATATTGACCCACAAAAACTGACCCATATTGACCCACACACTGACCAAATTGACCTACACAGTTGACCAGCACAAACTGATCCATATTGACCTGCACACACTGACTCATATTGACCCACACACTGACTCACCATGATTAACTGCACACACTGACCCCATACTGACCCACACACACACTGACCTTGTATTGACCCGCACACATGGTGCGTGTTGTCTCTCACACAGTAACCCATACTGACCTACACACGCTGACTGTACTGACCCGCAAACTGATCCATATTGACCCACACAGACTGACCCATATTGACCTACACACACTGACCCATATTGACCCACACACTGACCCATATTGACGTGCACAGTTGACCAGCACAAACTGATCCATATTGACCTGCACACACTGACTCGCACACACTGACTCGCACACCCTGAATCACACACACTGACCCCGGGCACAGTGACCAGCACACACTGACATGTATTGACCTGCGCATATTGACCTGCACCACTGACTTGTGCACACTGACTTGCACTGACATGTACTGAACCACGCACGCTGACCCGTGCACACTGACCCATGCACACTGACATGTATTGACCAGCACACACTAACCTGGACACACTGACCTGCGCACACTGACCCACACACAATGACATGTATTGACCAGCACACACTGACCCACACACACTGAATGTAATGACCTACACACACTGAATCGCACACACTTACCCGCGCACACTGACCAGCACACACTGAGATGTATTGACTAGCACACACTGACCTGCGAACACTGACCCATGCACACTGACCAGCACACACTGAGATGTATTGACCAGCACTCACTGACTCGCGCACACTGACATATATTGAACAGCTCTCACTGACTTGCGCACACTGACATGTATTGACCAGTACACACTGACCCGCGCACACTGACATGTATTGACCAGCACTCACTGACTCGCACACACTGACATATATTGAACAGCACTCACTGACCCACAAAAACTGACCCATATTGACCTACACAGTTGACCCGCACACATTGACCCATGTTAACCCACACACACTGAACCATATTGACCCACACACGCTGACCCATATTGACCCACATAGACTGACCCATTTTGACCCACACATTGACCCATATTGACCCACACACATTGACTCATATTGACCCACACACACTGACCCATATTGACCCACAAAAACTGACCCATATTGACCCACACACTGACCCATATTGACCTACACAGTTGACGAGCACAAACTGATCCATATTGACCTGCACACACTGACTCATATTGACCCACACACACTGACCCACCATGTTTAACTGCACACACTGGCCCCATACTGACCCACACACACACTGACCTTGTATTGACCCGCACACATGGTGCGTGTTGTCTCTCACACAATGACCTATACTGACCTACACACGCTGACTGTACTGACCCGCACACTGACCAATATTGACCCACACACACTGGCTCATATTGACCCACAAAACTGACCCATATTGACCTACACAGTTGACCCACAGACATTGACAAATATTGACCTGCACACACTGACCCCATACTGACCTGCACACACTGACCTTGTATTGACCCGCACACATGGTGCGTATTGTCTCTCACACAGACTGACCCATACTGACCCACAAAAACTGACCCATATTGACCCACACACTGACCCATATTGACCTACACAGTTGACCAGCAAAAACTGATACATATTGACCTAAACACACTGACCAATGCTGACCCACACAAACTGACCCATATTGACCTACACAGTTGACCAGCACAAACTGATCCATATTGACCCACCCACACTGACCCATAGACCCACACACTGACCCATATTGACCCACACACACTGACTCATATTGACCCACAAAAACTGACCCATATTGACCCACACACTGACCCATATTGACCTACACAGTTGACCAGCACAAACTGATCCATATTGACCCGCACACACTGACCCGCACTGACACACACACTGACCCATATTGACCCGCGCACACTGACCCACATTGACCTACACACACTGACTCGCACACACTGACTCGCGCACACTGACCCGCGCACAGTGACCAGCACACACTGAAATGTATTGACCTGCGCATATTGACCTGCACCACTGACTCGTGCACACTGACTTGCACACACTGACATGTTTTGACCCACGCATACTGACCTGCACCCACTGACTCACACACACTGACCCGCACTGACATGTATTGAACCACGCACACTGGCTCGTGCACACTGACCCATGCACGCTGACATGTATTGACCAGCACACACTGACCTGGACACACTGACCTGCGCACACTGACCCACACACACTGACATGTATTGAGCAGTGCACACTGACCGCAAACACTGAATGTAATGACCTACACACACTGAATCGCACACACTGACCTGCGCACACTGACCAGCACACACTGAGATGTATTGATTAGCACACACTGACCCGTGCACATTGACCCATGCACACTGACCAGCACACACTGAGATGTATTGACCAGCACTCACTGACTCGCGCACACTGACATGTATTGACTAGCAATCACTGACTCGCACACACTGACATGTATTGACCAGCACTCACTGACTCGCACACACTGACAATAATTGAACAGCACTCACTGACCCACACACACAGACCCCTTTTGACCTACACACACTGAATCGCACACACTGACCCGCGCACACTGACCAGCACACACTGAGATGTATTGACTAGCACACACTGACCCGCGAACACTGACCCATGCACACTGACCAGCACACACTGAGATGTATTGACCAGCACTCACTGACTCGTGCAAACTGACCTGTATTGACTAGCAATCACTGACTCGCGCACACTGACATGTATTGACCAGCACTCACTGACTCGAGCACACTGACATGTATTGACCAGCACTCACTGACCAGCACACACTGACATGTATTGACCAGCACTCACTCACTCACGCACACTGACATGTATTGACCAGCACTCACTGACCCGCGCACACGGACATGTATTGACCAGCACTCACTGACTCGCACACACTGACATGTATTGACCAGCTCTCACTGACTTGCGCACACTGACATGTATTGACCAGCACACACTGACCCACAAACACTGATCCCTATTGACCTGCACAGTTGACCAGCACAAACTGATACATATTGACCCGTACACACTGACCCGTACATACTGACCCATATTGACCCACAAAAACTGACCCATATTGACCTACACAGTTGACCCGCACACATTGACCCATATTGACCCACACACACTGACTCATATTGACCCACACACACATTGACCTTGTATTGACCCACACACATGGTGCGTATTGTCTCTCACACAATGACCCATACTGACCCACACACGCTGACTGTACTGACCCGCAAACTGATCCATATTGACCCACACACACTGGCTCATATTGACCTACACACACTGACCCATATTGACCCACAAAAACTGACCCATATTGACCCACACACTGACCCATATTGACCTACACAGTTGACCAGCACAAACTGATCCATATTGACCCGCACGCACTGACCCATACTGACCCACACACTGACCCATATTGACCCACACACACTGACCAATATTGACCCGCACACACTGACTCACACACACTGACTCGCACACACTGACTCGCACACCCTGAATCACACACACTGACCCGCGCACAGTGACCAGCACACACTGACCCATATTGACCTGCGCATATTGACCTGCACCACTGACCTGTGCACATTGACTTGCACACACTGACATGTATAGACCCACGCATACTGACCTGCACCCACTGACTCACACACACTGACCCGCACTGACATGTATTGAACCACGCACACTGACCCGCGCACACTGACCCATGCACACTGACATGTATTGACCAGCACACACTGACCTGGACACACTCAACTACGCACACTGACCCACACACACTGACATGTATTGACCAGCACACACTGACCGCAGACACTGAATGTAATGCCCTACACACACTGACCCGCGCACACTGACCAGCACACACTGAGATGTATTGACCAGCACACACTGACCCGCGCACACTGACCAGCACACATTGAGATGTATTGACCAGCACTCACTGACTCGCGCACACTGACATGTATTGACTAGCAATCACTGACTCGCGCACACTGACATGTATAGACCAGCACTCACTGACTCGCGCACACTGACATGTATTGACTAGCAATCACTGACTCGCGCACACTGACATGTATTGACCAGCACTCACTGACTCGCGCACACTGACATGTATTGACCAGCACTCACTGACCAGCACACACTGACATGTATTGACCAGCACTCACTGATTTGTGCACACTGACATGTATTGACCAGCACTCACTGACTCACACACAGACATGTATTGACCAGTACTCAATGACTCGCACACACTGACATGTATTGAACAGCACTCACTGACCCACACACACTGACCCCTTTTGACCTGCACAGTTGACCAGAAAAAACTGATTCATATTGACCCGCACACACTGACCTGTACATACTGACCCATATTGACCCACACAAACTGACCCATATTGACCTACACAGTTGACCCGCACACATTGACCCATGTTGACCCACACACCCTGACCCATATTGACCCACACACACTGACCCATATTGACCCACACATTGAACCATATTGACCCACACACACTGACCCATACTGACCCACACACACTGACCCACCATGTTTACCTGCACACACTGACCTCATACTGACCCACACACATTGACCTTGTACTGACCTGCACACATGGTGCGTATTGTCTCTCACACAATGACCCATACTGACCCACACACACTGACTGTACTGAGCCGCACTCTGATCCATATTGACCCACACACACTGGCTCATATTGACCCACACACACTGACCCATATTGACCCACAAAAACTGACCCATATTGACCCACACACTGACCCATATTGACCTACACAGTTGACCAGCATAAACTGATCCATATTGACCCGCATACACTGACCCGCACTGACACACACACTGACCCATATTGACCCACACGCACTGACCCATACTGACCCACACACGGAACCATATTGACCCACACACACTGACCCATACTGACCCACACACGGAACCATATTGACCCACACACACTGACCCATATTGACCAGTACACACTGACTCGCACACACTGACTTGCACACCCTGAATCACACACACTGACCCGCGCACAGTGACCAGCACACACTGACATGTATTGACCAGCACACACTGACATGGACACACTGACCTGCGCACACTGACCCACGCACCCTGACCCGCACTGACATGTATTGAACCACGCACACTGACCCATGCACACTGACATGTATTGACCAGCACACACTGACTGCAGACACGGCCATGTAATGACCTATACACACTGAATCGCACACACTGACCCACTCACACTGACCAGCACACACTGAGATGTATTGACCATCACACACTGACCCGCGCACACTGACCCATGCACACTGACCAGCACACACTGACATGTATTGACTAGCAATCACTGACTGGCGCACACTGACATGTATTGACCAGCACTCACTGACTCGCGCACACTGACATGTATTGACCCGCACATTGAACCATATTGACCCACACACTGACCCATATTGACCCGCAAACTGATCCATATTGACCCACACACATCGGCTCATATTGACCTACACACACTGACCCACCATGTTTATCTGCACACACTGACCCCATACTGACCCACACACACACTGACCTTGTATTGACCCGCACACATGGTGCGTGTTGTCTCTCACACAGTAACCCATACTGACCTACACACGCTGACTGTACTGACCCGCACTCTGATCCATATTGACCCACACAGACTGACCCACAAAAACTGACCCATATTGACCCACACACTGACCCATATTGACCCGCAAACTGATCCATATTGACCCACACACATCGGCTCATATTGACCTACACACACTGACCCACCATGTTTACCTGCACACACTGACCCCATACTGACCCACACACACACTGACCTTGTATTGACCCGCACACATGGTGCGTATTGTCTCTCACACAATGACCCATACTGACCTACACACGCTGACTGTACTGACCCGCACTCTGATCCATATTGACCTCCACAGTTGACCAGCACAAACTGATACATATTGACCTAAACACACTGACCAATGCTGACTCACACAAACTGACCCATATTGACCTCCACAGTTGACCAGCACAAACTGATACATATTGACCTAAACACACTGACCAATGCTGACCCACACAAACTGACCCATATTGACCTACACAGTTGACCAGCACAAACTGATTCATATTGACCCACCCACACTGACCCATATTGACCCACACACTGACCCATAATGACCCACACACACTGACAAGTATTGATCCGCACACACTGACCCACCATGTTGACCCGCACACACTAACTCTATACTGACCCACACACACTGACCCCGTATTGACCCACACACATGGTCCGTATTGTCTCTCACACAATGACCCATACTGACCTACACACACTGACTGTATTGACCCGCAAACTGATCCATATTGACCCACACCAACTGACCCAAATTTACCCACATACACTGACCCATATTGACCCACACATACTGACCCATATTGACCCACACATACTGACCCATACTGATACACACACACTGACCCATATTGACCCACACACCACTGACCCACATTGACCCACACATACTGACCCATATTGACCCACACATACTGACCCATATTGACACACACACATTGACCCATATTGACACACACACATTGACCCATATTGACACACACACATTGACCCATATTGACCCACACACTGACGCATATTGACCCACACACACTGACTCATCTTGACCCGCACACACAACCACCATGTTGACCTGCACACACTGAACCCAGACTGACCCACACACGCTGACCCATATTGACCTACACAGTTGACCAGCACAAACTGATCCATATTGACCACATACACTGACCCATACTGACCCACACACTGACCCACATTGACCCATACACACTGATCCATATTGACCCGCGCACACTGACCAGCACACACTGACCCATATTGACCAACACACACTGACGTATATTGACCTGCACAAACTGACCCATATTGACCTACACAGTTGGCCAGCAAAACTGACCCATATTGAACCGCACACACTGACCCATATTGACCCACACACACACTGACCCATATTGACCTACACAGTTGACCAGCACAAACTGATCCATATTTACCCGCACACACTGACCCATATTGACCCACACAAACTGACCCATATTGACCTACACAGTTGACCCGCACACATTGAACCATACTGACCCACACACACTGACCCATATTGACCTGCACATACTGACCCAGATTGACTTGCACACACTGACCCATATTGACCCACACACTGACCCATATTGACCCGCACACACTGACCCACGCCCACTGACATGTATTGACCAGCACTCACTGACTCGCACCCACTGACCCGCACACTCTGACCCACACAAACTGACCCACACACACTGACCCACGCACACTGACCCACGCACACTGACCCACGCACACTGATATGTATTGACCCGCACAAGCTGACCCACGCACACTGACATGTATTGGCCAGCACTCACTGACCCACGCACACTGACATGTATTGACCCGTACACACTGGCCCGCACACACTAACATGTATTGATCCGTGCACGCTGACCTGCACCCACTGACCCCCACACAATGACATGTATTGACCCGCACGCACTGACCCGCACTCACTGACTCGAACATACTGACCCGCACACACTGACATGTGTTAAACCGCACACACTGACCAGCACACACTGACATGTATTGACCAGCACTCACTGACACGCACACACTGACCCACACAGACTGACCCACACACACCGACTCACACACACTGACCCGCGCACACTGATATGTATTGACCCCCACACACTGACTCGCACACACTGACATGGATTCACTCGCACACACTGACCAGCACACACTGACCAACACACACTGACATGTATTGACCCGCACACACTGACCCGTGCACACTGACATGTATTGACCAGCACTCACTGGCTCAAACATACTGACCTGCACACACTGACCCACGCACACTGACATGTATTGACCAGCACTCACTGACTCGCACCCACTGACCCGCACACTCTGACCCACGCACACTGACCCACGCACACTGATATGTATTGACCCGCACAAGCTGACCCACGCACACTGACATGTATTGGCCAGCACTCACTGACCTGCGCACAATGACATGTACTGACCCGTACACACTGGCCCGCACACACTGATATGTATTGATCCGTGCACGCTGACCTGCACCCACTGACCCCCACACAATGACATGTATTGACCTGCACATACTGACCCGCACTCACTGACTCGAACATACTGACCCGCACACACTGACATGTGTTAAACTGCACACACTGACCCGCACACACTGACATGTATTGAGCAGCACTCACTGACTCACACACACTGACCCACACACACTGACCCACGCACACTGACCCACACACACTGACCCACACACACTGACCCACACACACTGACCCACGCTCACTCACCCACGCTCACTGACCCACACACACTGACCCACACACACTGACCCACACACACTGACCCACACACACTGACCCGCAAACACTGACCCACGCACACTGACATGTACTGACCTGCACACACTGACCAGCACACACTGACATGTGTTAAACCACACACACTGACCCGCACACACTGACATGTATTGACCCACACACACTGACCCACGTACACTGGCCCATACACACTGGCCCGTATACACTAACATGTATTGACCCCTGCATGCTGACCTGCACCCACTGACCCACACACAATGACATGTATTGAACCGTGCACACTGACCTGCACCCACTGACCAGTGCACACTGACTTGCACACACTGACATGTATTGACCCACACATACTGACCAGCACACACTGACATGTATTGACCCACACATACTGACCAGCACACACTGACATGTATTGACCCGCACACACTGACCAGCACACACTGACATGTGTTGACCAGCACACACTGACTCGCACACACTGATGATATGTATTGATCCGCACACACTGACCCGTACACACTGACATGTATTGACCCGCACACACTGAGCCGCACGTACTGACATGTATTGACCAGCACTCGCTGACTCGAACATACTGACCCGCACACACTGACCCACGCACACTGACATGTATTGACCAGCACTCATTGTCTCGCACCCACTGACCCGCACACTCTGACCCACGCACACACTGACCCACACACACTGACCCACGCACACTGATATGTATTGACCCACACACACTGACCCACGCACACTGACATTTATTGACCAGCACTCACTGACCCACGCACACTGACATGTATTGACCTGCACACACTGACCCGCACACACTGACCCATGAACACTGGCCCGTACACACTGACCCGCACACACTGACCCATGAACACTGGCCCGTACACACTGGCCCGTACACACTGGTCCGCACACACTGATATGTATTGATCCGTGCACGCTGACCTGCACCCACTGACCCCCACACAATGACATGTATTGACCCGCACATACTGACCCGCACTCACTGACTCGAACATACTGACCCGCACACACTGACATGTGTTAAACCGCACACACTGACCCGCACACACTGACATGTATTGACCAGCACTCACTGACTCGAACATACTGACCCGCACACACTGACCCACGCACACTGACATGTATTGAGCAGCACTCACTGACTCACACACACTGACCCACACACACTGACCCACACACACTGACCCACACACACTGACCCACGCACACTGACATGTACTGACCTGCACACACTGACCCACGAACACTGGCCTGTACACACTGGCCCACACACACTAACATGTATTGACCCGTGCACGCTGACCTGCACCCACTGACCCACACACAATGACATGTATTGACCCCTGTACGCTGACCTGCACCCACTGACCCGTGCACACTGACTTGCACACACTGACCCGCACACACTGACATGTATTGACCCACACACACTGACTCGCACGTTCTTACATGTATTAACCCGCACACACTAACCAGCACACACTGACCAGCACACACTGACATGTATTGACCCGCGCACACAGACCAGCACACACTGATATGTATTGACCAGCACACACTGACTCGCACACACTGACATATATTGACCAGCACTCACTGACCAACACACACTGACGTGTATTGACCCGCACACACTGACATGTATTGACCCACACACACTGACCTGCGTATACTCTCATGTATTGACCAGCACTCACTGACTCGCACATACTGACCCGCACAGACTGACCCACGGACACTGACATGTATTGACCAGCATGCACTGACTCAAACACACTGACCCGCACACACTGACAAACGCAGACTGTCCCACACACACTGACACATACACACTGACCCACGCACACTGATATGTATTGACCCGCACACACTGACCTACATACACTGGCCCGCACACACTGACCCACGCACACTGACATGTATTGACCCGCACACACTGACCCACGTACACTGGCCCGTACACACTGGCCCATATACACTGACATGTATTGACCCGTGCACGCTGACCTGCACCCACTGACCCACACACAATGACATGTATTGACCCGCACACACTGACCCACGTACACTGGCCCGTACACACTGGCCCATATACACTGACATGTATTGACCCGTGCACGCTGACCTGCACCCACTGACCCACACACAATGACACGTATTGACCCGTGCACACTGACCAGCACACACTGACATGTATTGACCCGCACACACTGACTCGCGCACACTGACATGTATTGACCCGCACACACTGACCCGCACACACTGACATGTATTCCCTTGCACACACTGACCAGGACACACTGACCAACACACACACTGACATGAATTGAGCCACACACACTGACCCGCGCATACTGACATGTATTGACCAGCACTCACTGACCCGTGCACACTAATATGTATTGACCTGCACACACTGACCCGCACGCACTGACCCACTAACACTGGCCCGCACAAACTAACATGTATTGACCCGTGTACGCTGACCTGCACCCACTGACCCACACACAATGACATGTATTGACCCGTGCACACTGACCTGCACCCACTGAACAGCACACACTGACATATATTGACCAGCACACACTGACCAGCACACACTGACATGTGTTAAGCCACACACACTGACCCACACACACTGACACGTATTGACCAGCACACACTGACCAGCACACACTGACATGTGTTAAGCCACACCCACTGACCAGCACACACTGACATGTATTGACCAGCACACACTGACCAGCACACACTGACATGTGTTAAGCCACACACACTGACCCGCACACACTGACACGTATTGACCCACACACACTGACTCGCACGTTCTGACATGTATTAACCTGCACACACTGACCAGCACACACTGACCAGCACACACTGACATGTATTGACCAGCACACACTGACTCGCACACACTACATGTATTGATCCGCACACACTGACCCACATGTTTGCTGGTCAATACATGTCAGTATGTATTGACCAGCACTCACTGACATGTATTGACCCGCACACACTGACCAGCACACACAGACATGTATTGACCCGTACACACTGACCCGCGCACACTGACATGTATTGACCAGCACTCACTGACTCGCACACACTGACAAGTATTGACCCGCGCACACTGACGTGTATTGACCAGCACTCACTGAATCGCACACACTGACATGTATTGATCAGCACCCACTGACTCGCACACACTGACAAGTATTGACCCGCGCACACTGACATATATTGACCAGCACTTACTGACCTGCACACACTGATATATATTGACCAGCACTCACTGACCCGCATACACTGATGCGCACACACTGACATGTATTGACCGAAAGACACTGACCCACGTACACTGACCCGCACACACGGACATGTGATAAAAACAAAAAAACTGCGGATGCTGGAAATCCAAAACAAAAACAGAATTATCTGGAAAAACTCAGCAGGTCTGGCAGCATCGGCGGAGAGGAAAAGAGTTGACGTTTCGAGTCCTCATGACCCTTTAACAGAACGGTTCTGTTGAAGGGTCATGAGGACTCGGAACGTCAACTCTTTTCTTCTCCGCCGATGCTGCCAGACCTGCTGAGTTTTTCCAGGTAATTATGTTTTTGTTTCACACGGACATGTATTGACCGAAAGACACTGACCCGCATACACTGACCCGCACACACTGACATATATTGACCAGCACTCACTGACTTTCACACATTGACATGTATTGACCAGCACTCACTGACTCGCACACACTGACCCACGCACACTGTCCCACACACACTGACCCACGCACACTGGCCCGCACACACTGACTCGCACACACTGACCCGCACATACTGACATGTATTGACTGAAACACACTGACCCGCGCACACTGACCCACACACACTGACATGTATTGACCAGCACACACTGACTCGCACACACTGACATATATTGACCAGCACTCACTGACCAACACACACTGACGTGTATTGACCCGCACACACTGACATGTATTGACCCGCACACACTGACCTGCGTATACTGACATGTATTGACCAGCACTCACTGACTCGCACATACTGACCCGCACAGACTGACCCACGGACACTGACATGTATTGACCAGCATGCACTGACTCACACACACTGACCCGCACACACTGACCCGTGCACACTGACCAGCACACACTGACATGTATTGACCCGCACACACTGACCCGCACTCACTGACATGTATTGACCCGCACACACTGACTCGCGCACACGGACATGTATTCACTTGCACACACTGACCAGGACACACTGACCAACACACACACTGACATGAATTGAGCCACACACACTGACCCGCGCATACTGACATGTATTGACCAGCACTCACTGACCCGTGCACACTGATATGTATTGACCCGCACACACTGACCCGCACACACTGACCCACTAACACTGGCCAGCACACACTAACATGTATTGACCCGTGTACGCTGACCTGCACCCACTGACCCACACACAATGACATGTATTGACCCGTGCACACTGACTTGCACACACTGACATGTATTGACCCGCACATACTGACCTGCACCCACTGAACAGCACACACTGACATATATTGACCAGCACACACTGACATGTGTTAAGCCACACACACTGACCCACACACACTTACACGTATTGACCCACACACACTGACTCGCACGTTCTGACATGTATTAACCTGCACACACTGACCAGCACACACTGACCAGCACACACTGACATGTATTGACCAGCACACACTGACTCGCACACACTACATGTATTGATCCACACACACTGACCCACTTGTTTGCTGGTCAATACATGTCAGTATGTATTGACCAGCACTCACTGACATGTATTGACCCGCACACACTGACCAGCACACACAGACATGTATTGACCCGTACACACTGACCCGCGCACACTGACATGTATTGACCAGCACTCACTGACTCGCACACACTGACAAGTATTGACCCGCGCACACTGACGTGTATTGACCAGCACTCACTGAATTGCACACACTGACATGTATTGACCAGCACCCACTGACTCGCACACACTGACAAGTATTGACCCGCTCACACTGACATGTATTGACCAGCACTCACTGACCTGCACACACTGACATATATTGACCAGCACTTACTGACCTGCACACACTGATATGTATTGACTAGCACTCACTGACCCGCATACACTGATGCGCACACACTGACATGTATTGACCGAAAGACACTGACCCACGTACACTGACCCGCACACACGGACATGTGATAAAAACAAAAAAACTGCGGATGCTGGAAATCCAAAACAAAAACAGAATTACCTGGAAAAACTCAGCAGGTCTGGCAGCATCGGCGGAGAGGAAAAGAGTTGACGTTTCGAGTCCTCATGACCCTTCAACAGAACGGTTCTGTTGAAGGGTCATGAGGACTCGGAACGTCAACTCTTTTCTTCTCCGCCGATACTGCCAGACCTGCTGAGTTTTTCCAGGTAATTATGTTTTTGTTTCACACGGACACGTATTGACCGAAAGACACTGACCCGCATACACTGACCCGCACACACTGACATGTATTGACCAGCACTCACTGACTTTCACACATCGACATGTATTGACCAGCACTCACTGACTCGCACACACTGGCCCGCACACACTGACTCGCACACACTGACCCGCACATACTGACATGTATTGACTGAAACACACTGACCCGCGCACACTGACCCACGCACACTGACATGTATTGACCAGCACACACTGACTCGCACACACTGACATATATTGACCAGCACTCACTGACCAACACACACTGACGTGTATTGACCCGCACACACTGACATGTATTGACCCGCACACACTGACCTGCGTATACTGACATGTATTGACCAGCACTCACTGACTCGCACATACTGACCCGCACAGACTGACCCACGGACACTGACATGTATTGACCAGCATGCACTGACTCATACACACTGACCCGCACACACTGACCAACACAGACTGTCCCACACACACTGCCACATACACACTGACCCACGCACACTGATATGTATTGACCCGCACACACTGACCTACGTACACTGGCCCGCACACACTGACCCACGCACACTGACATGTATTGACCCGCACACACTGACTCGCGCACACGGACATGTATTCACTTGCACACACTGACCAGGACACACTGACCAACACACACACTGACATGAATTGAGCCACACACACTGACCTGCGCACACTGACATGTATTGACCAGCACTCACTGACCCGTGCACACTGATATGTATTGACACGCACACACTGACCCGCACACACTGACCCACTAACACTGGCCCGCACACACTAACATGTATTGACCCGTGTACGCTGACCTGCACCCACTGACCCACACACAATGACATGTATTGACCCGTGCACACTGACTTGCACACACTGACACGTATTGACCCGCACATACTGACCTGCACCCACTGAACAGCACACACTGACATATATTGACCAGCACACACTGACCAGCACACACTGACATGTGTTAAGCCACACACACTGACCCGCACACACTTACACGTATTGACCCACACACACTGACTCGCACGTTCTGACATGTATTAACCTGCACACACTGACCGGCACACACTGACCAGCACACACTGACATGTATTGACCAGCACACACTGACTCGCACACACTACATGTATTGATCCGCACACACTGACCCACATGTTTGCTGGTCAATACATGTCAGTATGTATTGACCAGCACTCACTGACATGTATTGACCCGCACACACTGACCAGCACACACAGACATGTATTGACCTGTACACACTGACCCACGCACACTGACATGTATTGACCAGCACTCACTGACTCGCACACACTGACAAGTATTGACCCGCTCACACTGACATGTATTGACCAGCACTCACTGACCTGCACACACTGACATATATTGACCAGCACTTACTGACCTGCACACACTGATATGTATTGACCAGCACTCACTGACCCGCATACACTGATGCGCACACACTGACATGTATTGACCGAAAGACACTGACCCACGTATACTGACCCGCACACACGGACATGTGATAAAAACAAAAAAACTGCGGATGCTGGAAATCCAAAACAAAAACAGAATTACCTGGAAAAACTCAGCAGGTCTGGCAGCATCGGCGGAGAGGAAAAGAGTTGACGTTTCGAGTCCTCATGACCCTTCAACAGAACGGTTCTGTTGAAGGGTCATGAGGACTCGAAACGTCAACTCTTTTCTTCTCCGCCGATGCTGCCAGACCTGCTGAGTTTTTCCAGGTAATTATGTTTTTGTTTCACACGGACATGCATTGACCGAAAGACACTGACCCGCATACACTGACCCGCACACACTGACATGTATTGACCAGCACTCACTGACTTTCACACATTGACATGTATTGACCAGCACTCACTGACTCGCACACACTGACCCATGCACACTGTCCCACACACACTGACCCACGCACACTGGCCCGCACACACTGACTCGCACATACTGATATGTATTGACTGAAACACACTGACCCGCGCACACTGACCCACACACACTGACATGTATTGACCAGCACACACTGACTCGCACACACTGACATATATTGACCAGCACTCACTGACCAACACACACTGACGTGTATTGACCCGCACACACTGACATGTATTGACCCGCACACACTGACATGTATTGACCCACACACACTGACTCGCACGTTCTGACTTGTAATAACCTGCACACACTGACCAGCACACACTGACATGTATTGACCAGCACACACTGACTCGCACACACTGATATGTATTGATCCGCACACACTGACCCGCACACATTGACATGTATTCACTCGCACACACTGACCAGCACACACTGACCAACACACACTGACATGTATTGACCTGCACACACTGACCCGTGCGTACTGACATGTATTGACCAGCACTCACTGACTCGAACATACTGACCCGCACACACTGACCTACGCACACTGACATGTATTGACCAGCACTCACTGACTCGAACACACTGACCCACACACACTGACCCGCGCACCCTGATATGTATTGACCAGCACTCACTGACCCACACACACTGACATGTATTGACCAGCACTCACTGACCCACGCACACTGACATGTATTGACCCACACACACTGACCCACGCACACTGACACGTATTGACCCACACACACTGACCCACGCACACTGACATGTATTGACCAGTACTCACTGACCCGCACACACTGACATGTATTGACCTGCACACACTGACCCACACACACTGACCCATGAACACTGGCCCATACACACTGACCCGCACACACTGACCCGCACACACTGGCCCGTACACACTGGCCCGTACACACTGGCCCGCACACACTAATATGTATTGATCCGTGCACGCTGACCTGCACCCACTGACCCCCACACAATGACATGTATTGACCCGCACATACTGACCCGCACTCACTGACTCGAACATACTGACCCGCACACACTGACATGTGTTAAACCGCACACACTGACCCGCACACACTGACATGTATTGACCAGCACTCACTGACTCGAACACACTGACCCGCAAACACTGACCCACGCACTGACATGTATTGAGCAGCACTCACTGACTCACACACACTGACCCACACACACTGACCCACACACACTGACCCATGCACACTGACATGTATTAACCAGCACTCACTGACTCACACATATTGACCCACACACACTGACCCACACATACTGACCCACACACACTGACCCGCAAACACTGACCCACGCACACTGACATGTACTGACCCACACACACTGACCCACGAACACTGGCCTGTACACACTGGCCCACACACACTAACATGTATTGACCCGTGCACGCTGACCTGCACCCACTGACCCACACACAATGACATGTATTGACCCCGGTACTCTGACCTGCACCCACTGACCCGTGCACACTGACTTGCACACACTGACCCGCACACACTGACATGTATTGACCCACACACACTGACTCGCACATTCTGACATGTATTAACCTGCACACACTAACCAGCACACACTGACCAGCACACACTGACACGTATTGACCAGCACACACTGACTCGCACACACTGACATGTATTGACCAGCACACACTGACCAACACACACTGACGTGTATTGACCCGCACACACTGACTCGCCCACACTGACATGTATTGACCCGCACACACTGACCCGCACACACTGACATGTATTCACTCGCACACACTGACCAACACACACTGACCAACACACACACTGACATGAATTGAGCCACACACACTGACCCGCGCATACTGACATGTATTGACCAGCACTCACTGACCTGTGCACACTGATATGTATTGACCCGCACACACTGACCCACTAACACTGGCCCGCACACACTAACATGTATTGACCCGCGTACGCTGACCTGCACCCACTGACCCACACACAATGACATGTATTGACCCGTGCACACTGACTTGCACACACTGACATGTATTGACCAGCACTCACTGACTCAAACATACTGACCCGCGCACACTGACCCACGCACACTGACATGTATTGACAGGACCACACTGACCCGCGCACACTGACTTGCACACACTGACATGTATTGACCCGCACATACTGACCTGCTCCCACTGACCAGCACACACTGACATGTATTGACCAGCACACACTGACCAGCACACACTGACATGTGTTAAGCCACACACACTGACCCGCACACACTGACACATATTGACCCACACACACTGACTCGCACGTTCTGACATGTATTAACCTGCACACACTGACCAGCACACACTGACCAGCACACACTGACATGCATTCACCAGCACACACTGACTCGCACACACTACATGTATTGACCTGCACACACTGACCCACGTGTGTGCTGGTCAATACATGTCAGTACGTATTGACCAGCACACACAGACATGTATTGACCCGTACACACTGACCCGAGCACACTGACATATATTGACCAGCACTCACTGACTCGCACACACTGACAAGTATTGACCCGCGCACACTGACATGTATTGACCAGCACTCTGACTCGCACACACTGACCCACGCACACAGACGTGTATTGACCAGCACTCACTGACTCACACACACTGACCCACACAAACTGACCCACGCACACTGACCCACACACACTGACCCGCAAACACTGACCCACGCGCACTGACATGTACTGACCTGCACACACTGACCCACGAACACTGGCCCGTACACTCTGGCCCACACACACTAACATGTATTGACCCGTGCACGCTGATATGCACCCACTGACCCACACACAATGACATGTATTGACCCCTGTACGCTGACCTGCACCCACTGACCCGTGCACACTGACTTGCACACACTGACCAGCACACACTGACATGTATTGACCAGCACACACTTACTCGACACACTGACATGTATTGACCAGCACTCACTGACCAACACACACTGACGTGTATTGACCCGCACACACTGACATGTATTGACCTGCACACACTGACCTGCGTATACTGACATGTATTGACCAGCACTCACTGACTCGCACATACTGACCCACACAGACTGACCCACGGACACTGACATGTATTGACCAGCATGCACTGACTCACACAAACTGACCCGCACACACTGACCAACGCAGGCTGTCCCACACACACTGACACATACACACTGACCCGCGCACACTGATATATATTGACCCGCACAAACTGACCCGCACACACTGACATGTATTGACCAGCACTCACTGACCCGCGCGCACTGACATGTATTGACCAGCACTCACTGACCCGTGCACACTGATATGTATTGACCCACACACACGGACCCGCACACACTGACCCACTAACACTGGCCCGCACACACTAACATGTATTGACCCGTGTACGCTGACCTGCACCCACTGACCCACACACAATGACATGTATTGACCCGTGCACACTGACTTGCACACACTGACATGTATTGACCCGCACATACTGACCTGCACCCGCTGAACAGCACATACTGACATGTATTGACCAGCACACACTGACCAGCACACACTGACATGTGCTAAGCCACACACACTGACCCGCACACACTGACACGTATTGACCCACACACACTGACTCGCACGTTCTGACATGTATTAACCTGCACACACTGACCAGCACACACTGACCAGCACACACTGACATGTATTGACCAGCACACACTGACTCGCACACACTACATGTATTGATCCGCACACACTGACCCACGTGTTTGCTGGTCAATACATGTCAGTATGTATTGACCAGCACTCACTGACATGTATTGACCCGCACACACTGACCAGCACACACAGACATGTATTGACCCGTACACACTGACCCGTGCACACTGACATGTATTGACCAGCACTCACTGACTCGCACACACTGACATGTATTGACCTGCGCACACTGACGTGTATTGACCAGCACTCACTGACTCGCACACACTGAATCACACACACTGACTCGCACACACTAAATCAGAAACACTAACCCACGCACAGTGACCAGCACACACTGACATGTATTGACCCGCACATACTGACCAGCAAACACTGACATGTGTTAAGCCGCATACACTGACCTGCACACACTGACATGTATTGACCCACACACACTGACTCACACGTTCTGACATGTATTAACCTGCACACACTGACCAGCACACACTGACCAGCACACACTGACATGTATTGACCAGCACACACTGACTCGCACACACTGATATGTATTGACCAGCACACACTGACCAGCACACACTGACCAGCACATACAGACATGTATTGACCCATACACACTGTCCCGCGCACACTGACATGTATTGACCAGCACTCACTGACTCGCACACACTGACATGTATTGACCAGCACTCACTGACTCGCACACACTGACAAGTATTGACCCGCGCACACTGACATGTATTGACCAGCACTCACTGACCTGCACACACTGACATATATTGACCAGCACTCTCTAACCTGTACACACTTATATGTATTGACCAGCACTCTCTGACCCGCACACACTGACATGTATTGACCGAAAGACACTGACCCACGTACACTGACCCGCACACACTGACATGTATTGACCGAAAGACACTGACCCTCATACACTGACCCGCACACACTGACCCGTGCACACTAACCCGCACACACTGACCCGCACACACTGACATATATTGACCAAAACACACTGACCGGCGCACACTGACCCGCACACACTGACATGTATTGACCGAAACACACTGGCACGTGCACACTGACCCGCACACCCTGACATGTATTGACCTGCGCACACTGACACACGCACACTGACCCGCACACACGGACCCGCACACACTGACATGTATTGACCAAAACACACTGACACATGCACACTGACCTGCACCCACTGACCCGTGCACACTCACTCGCACACAGTGACATGTATTGACCAGCACACACTGACATATATTGACCCGCACACACTTACTCGCACACACTGACCAGCACACACTGACCACACACAATGACCCACCCACACTGACATGTATTGACCAGCACACACTGACCCACGCACACTGACCCGCACACACTGACCCGCACACAATGATATGTATTGACCCACACACACTGACTCGCACGTTCTGACATGTATTAACCTGCACACACTGACCAGCACACACTGACCAGCACACACTGACATGTATTGACCGGGACACACTACCTCGCACACACTACATGTATCGACCCGCACACACTGACCCACGTGTGTGCTGGTCAATACATGTCAGTATGTATTGACCAGCACTCACTGACTCGCACACACTGACATGTATTGACCAGCACACACTGACCAGCACACACTGACCAGCACACACAGACATGTAATGACCCGCACACACTGACCCACGCACACTGATGTGTATTGACCAGCACTCACTGACTCACACCAACTGACATGTATTGACCAGCACACACTGACTCGCACACACTGACATGTATTGACCAGCACACACTGACTCGCACACACTGACATGTATTGACCAGCACGCACTGATTGCACACACTGACATGTATTGACCAGCACTCACTGACCTGCACACACTGACATGTATTGACCAGCACTCACTGACCCACGCACACTGACATGTATTGACCAGCACTCACTGACTCACACCAACTGACATGTATTGACCAGCACACACTGACTCGCACACACTGACATGTATTGACCAGCACACACTGACTCGCACACACTGACATGTATTGACCAGCACGCACTGATTGCACACACTGACATGTAATCACCAGCACTCACTGACCCACGCACACTGGCTTGCACACACTGATGCGCACACACTACATGTACTGACCGAAAGACACTGACCCGCGTACGCTGACTCGCGCACACTGACATCTATTGACCAGTACTCACTGACTCGCACACATTGACATGTATTGACCAGCACACGTTGACCCATGCACACTGACAAGTATTGACCCGCACACACTGACCGGCACACACTGACCCGCACACACTGACCGGCACACACTGACATGCATTGACCAGCACACACTGACCCACACACATTGACATGTATTGACCAGCACACACTGACCCGCACACACTGACATGTATTGACCAGCACACACTGACCCGCTCACACTGACATGTATTGACCTGCAGACACTGACCTGTGCACACTGACACTCATACACTGACCCGTGCACGCTGTCTGGCACACACTGGCTCGCAGACACTGACCAGCAGACACTGACCAGCGCACACTGACCCAAGCACATGACTCACGCACATGACCTGCACACATGACCCGCACACATGACCCGCACACACTGACCAGCGCACACTGACCCAAGCACATGACTCACGCACATGACCCGCACACATGACCCGCACACATGACCTGCACACACTGGCCCACACACACTGGCCCGCACACACTGACCCGCACACACTGACCCGCGCACACTGACCCACGCACACTGGCCCGCACACACTGACCCACACTCACTGACCCACACACACTGACCCACACACACTGGCCCGCACACACTGACCCACACACACTGACCCACACACACTGACCCACACACACTGACCCACACACACTGACCCACACACAGCGACCTACACACACCGACCCGCACACACTGACCCGCACACACTGACCCGCACACACTGACCCGCACACACTGACCCACACACACTGACCCACACACAGTGACCTACACACACTGACCTGCACACACTGACCCACACACACTGGCCCGCACACACTGACCCACACACACTGACCCACACACACTGACCCACACACACTGACCCGCACACACTGACCCAAGCACACTGACCCGCACACACTGACCCACACACACTGACCCACACACAGTGACCTACACACACTGACCCACGCACAATGGCCCGCGCACAATGGCCCGCACACACTGACCCGCACACAGTGACCTACACACACTGACCCACGCACAATGGCCAGCGCACAATGGTCCGCACACTCTGACCCATGCACACTGGCCCGCACACACTGACGCGCACACACTGACCCACACACAGTGACCTACACACAGTGACCTACACACACTGACCTGCACACACTGACCAACGCACACTGGCCCGTACACACTGACCCGCACCCACTGACCCACACACAGTGACCCACACACACTGACCACACACACTGACCCGCACACACTGACCCACACACACTGACCACACACACTGACCCGCACACACTGACCCACACACATTGACCCACACACACTGACCACACACACTGACCAACGCACACTGGCCCGCACACACTGACCCGCACACACTGACCCACACACAGTGACCCACACACACTGACCACACACACTGACCCGCACACACTGACCCACACACAGTGACCCACACACACTGACCACACACACTGACCCACACACACTGACCCACACACAGTGACCCACACACACTGACCACACACACTGACACGCACACACTGACCCACACACACTGAGACGCACACACTGAGACGCACACACTGACCCGCACACACTGACCCACACACAGTGACCTACACACACTGACCCATTCTTCTTGTTCATTATTGGAATGTGGGCTTGCTGGTCGGGCCCAGCATTTATTACCCATCTATTAATGCCCCTTGAGAAGTTGGTGGTGAGCTGCCTTCTTGAACCGCTGCAGTACATGTGACGTAGATACACCCACTGAGCTGTTAGGAAGGAAGTTCCAGGGTTTTGCCCCAGCGACTGTGAAGGAACGGCCAATATATTTCCAAATCAGGATGGTGAGAGACGTGGAGGGGAACTTCCTGGTGGTGGTGTTACCATGTGTCTGCTGCACTTGTCTTGAACACACTGATCCACATTGACCTGCATGTACTGACCCATAAACACTGACTCGCACACACAGAAACATACGGACCCGCACGCATCGGACATGCACAAACTAACCAACTGAACCACAGTGACCAACGTAGTGACCAGTGGTGACCAGCACACAGTGACCTGCACAATGTGATCGCACAATGTGACCCGCACACAGTGACCAGCACACTGCAACCCACACACAGCGACCTGTATACAGTAACCCACACGCAGTGACCCACACACAGCAACCCATATACAGCGACTCGTATACAGTGACCCATATGCAGTGACCTGTGTACAGTGACCCGCACGCAGCGACCCGTATTCGGTGACCCGTATACAGTGACCCGTATACAGCAACCCGTATACAGTGACCCACACGCAACAACCCATATACAGTGACCCGCATGCAGCGACCCGCATACAGTGACCCGCACGCAGTGACCCGCACACAGTGACCCGTATACAGTGACCCATATACAGTGACCCATATAAAGTGACCCGCACGCAGCAACCCGTATACAATGACCCACACGCAGCAACCCGTACAAAGTGACCCACACGCAGCAACCCGTATACAGTGACCCACACGCAACCCGTATACAGTGACCCGTGCGCAGTGACACGTATACAGTGACCCACACGCAGCAACCCGTATACAGTGACCCACACGCAACCCGTATACAGTGACCCACACACAGTGACCCGTATACAGTGACCCACATGCAGCAACCCGTATACAGTGACCCACACGCAGCAACCCATATACAGTGACCCACACGCAACCCGTATACAGTGACCCATACACAGTGACCCGTATACTGTGACCCACATGCAGCAACACATATACAGCAACCCACACAGTGACCCGTATACAGTGACGCGTATACAGTGACTCACACGCAGCGACGCGAATGCAGCAACCCACACACAGTGACCCGCACACAGCAAACCATATACAGTGACCCATTTACAATGAACCTACATGCAGCAACCCATATATAGTGACCCACACGCAGCAACCCATATATAGTGACCCACACACATTCACCCGTATACAGTGACCCACACGCCGCGACCCACATGCAGCAACCCGTATACAGTGACCCACACGCCGCAACCCGTATACAGTGACCCACACGCAGCAACCCGCATACAGTGACCCACACACAGTGACTCGTATACAGTGACCCGCACACAGAGACCCGTATACAGTGACCCGCATGCAGTGACCCGCATGCAGAGACCCGTATACAGTGACCTACATGCAGTGACCCGTATACAGTGACCCGCACACAGTGACCCATATACAGTGACACACACGCAGCAACCCGTATACAGTGACCCGTATACAGTGACCCACACAAAGTGATCCGTATACAGTGACCCGTATACAGTGACCCACACGCAGCGACCCGTATATAGTGACCCACACAAAGTGACCCATATACAGTGACCCACAAACAATGACCCGTTTACAGTCACACGTATACCGTGACCTGCATACAGCAACCCGTATACAGTGACCCATATACAGTGACCCACACACAGTGACATGTATACAGTGACCCGTATACAGTGACACGTATACAGTGACCCGCACACAGTGACCCGTATACAGTGACCCGCACACAGTGACACGTATACAGTGACCCTCACACAGTGACCTGTATACAGTGACCCACACGCAGTGACCCGCACACAGTGACCCGTATACAGTGACCCACACACAGTGACACATATACAGTGACGCACACACAGTGACACGTATACAGTGACCGGCACACAGTGACCCGTATACAGTGACCCACACACAGTGACAAGTATACAGTGACCCGCACACAGTGACACGTATACAGTGACCCACACACTGTGACACGTATACAGTGATGCACACACAGTGACACGTATACAGTGACCGGTACACAGTGACCTGTATACAGTGACCCACACACAGTGACAAGTATACAGTGACCCGCACACAGTGACACGTATACAGTGACCCGCACACAGTGACCCATATACAGTGACCCGTGTACAGTGACCCGCACGCAGTGACCCGTATACAGTGACCCATATACAGTGACCCATATACAGTGACCCGCACGCAGTGACCCGTATACAGTGACCCATATACAGTGACGCATAAACAGTGACCCGCACACAGTGACACGTATACAGTGACCCACACACAGTGACCCGTATACAGTGACCCACACGCAGTGACCCGCACATAGTGACCCGTATACAGTGACCCACACACAGTGACACATATACAGTGACGCACACACAGTGACCCGTATACAGTCACCCTCACACTGTGACACGTATACAGTGACATACACACAGTGACACGTATACAGTGACCGGCACACAGTGACCTGTATACAGTGACCCACACACAGTGACAAGTATACAGTGACCCGCACACACTGACACGTATACAGTGACCCGCACACAGTGACCCATATACAGTGACCCGTGTACAGTGACCCGCACGCAGTGACCCGTATACAGTTACCCACACACAGTGACACGTATACAGTGACCCACACGCAGTGACCCGCACATAGCGACCCATATATAGTGACCCGCACGCAGTGACCCATATACAGTGACCCACGTGCATCAACCCGTATACAGTGACCCACACGCAGCAGCCCATATACAGTGACCCGCACACAGTGACCCTTATACAGTGACCCATGTACAGTGACCCGCACAAAGTGACACGTATACAGTGACCCGCACACACTGACACGTATACAGTGACCCGCACACAGTGACCCATATACAGTGACCCATGTACAGTGACCCGCACAAAGTGACACGTATACAGTGACCCATATACAGTGACCCATATACAGTGACCCGCACGCAGTGACCCGTATACAGTGACCCATATACAGTGAACCGCACGCAGTGACCCGTATACAGTGACCCACGTGCATCAACCCGTATACAGTGACCCACACGCAGCAGCCCATATACAGTGACCCGCACACAGTGACCCTTATACAGTGACCCACACTCAGCAACCCGTATACAGTGACATGTAAACAGTGACCCGTATACAGTGACCCACACGCAGCAACCTGTATACAGTGGCATGTATACAGTGACCCACACGCAGCGACCCGTATACAGTGACCCATACAAAGTGATCCGTATACAGTGACCCGTATACAGTGACCCACACGCAGCGACCCGTATATAGTGACCCACACAAAGTGACCCATATACAGTGACCCACACGCAATGACCCGTTTACAGTCACACGTATACCGTGACCTGCATACAGCAACCCGTATACAGTGACCCATATACAGTGACCCACACACAGTGACATGTATACAGTGACCCGTATACAGTGACACGTATACAGTGACCCGCACACAGTGACCCGTATACAGTGACCCGCACACAGTGACACGTATACAGTGACCCTCACACAGTGACCTGTATACAGTGACCCACACGCAGTGACCCGCACACAGTGACCCGTATACAGTGACCCACACACAGTGACACGTATACAGTGATGCACACACAGTGACACGTATACAGTGACCGGCACACAGTGACCCGTATACAGTGACCCACACACAGTGACAAGTATACAGTGACCCGCACACAGTGACACGTATACAGTGACCCACACACTGTGACACGTATACAGTGACGCACACACAGTGACACGTATACAGTGACCGGCACACAGTGACCTGTATACAGTGACCCACACACAGTGACAAGTATACAGTGACCCGCACACAGTGACACGTATACAGTGACCCGCACACAGTGACCCATATACAGTGACCCGTGTACAGTGACCCGCACGCAGTGACCCGTATACAGTGACCCATATACAGTGACCCATATACAGTGACCCGCACGCAGTGACCCGTATACAGTGACCCATATACAGTGACGCATAAACAGTGACCCACACACAGTGACCCGTATACAGTGACCCACACACAGTGACCCGTATACAGTGACCCACACGCAGTGACCCGCACATAGTGACCCGTATACAGTGACCCACACACAGTGACACATATACAGTGATGCACACACAGTGACCCGTATACAGTCACCCTCACACTGTGACACGTATACAGTGACGCACACACAGTGACACGTATACAGTGACCGGCACACAGTGACCCGTATACAGTGACCCACACACAGTGACACGTATACAGTGACCCGCACACAGTGACCCATATACAGTGACCCATGTACAGTGACCCGCACGCAGTGACACGTATACAGTGACCCATATACAGTGACCCATATACAGTGACCCACACGCAGCAACCCGTATACAGTGATCCGTATACAGTGACCCACACACAGTGATCCGTATACAGTGACCCGTATACAGTGACCCACACGCAGCGACCCGTATATAGTGACCCACACACAGTGACCCATATACAGTGACCCACACGCAATGACCCGTTTACAGTCACACGTATACCGTGACCTGCATACAGCAACCCGTATACAGTGACCCATATACAGTGACCCACACACAGTGACATGTATACAGTGACCCGTATACAGTGACCCGTATACAGTGACCCGCACACAGTGACACGTATACAGTGACCCTCACACAGTGACCTGTATACAGTGACCCACACGCAGTGACCCGCACACAGTGACCCGTATACAGTGACCCACACACAGTGACACGTATACAGTGACGCACACACAGTGACACGTATACAGTGACTGGCACACAGTGACCCGTATACAGTGACCCACACACAGTGACAAGTATACAGTGACCCGCACACAGTGACACGTATACAGTGACCCACACACTGTGACACGTATACAGTGACGCACACACAGTGACACGTATACAGCGACCGGCACACAGTGACCTGTATACAGTGACCCACACACAGTGACAAGTATACAGTGACCCGCACACAGTGACACGTATACAGTGACCCGCACACAGTGACCCATATACAGTGACCCGTGTACAGTGACCCGCACGCAGTGACCCGTATACAGTGACCCATATACAGTGACCCATATACAGTGACCTGCACGCAGTGACCCGTATACAGTGACCCATATACAGTGACGCATAAACAGTGACCCGCACACAGTGACCCGTATACAGTGACCCACACACAGTGACCCGTATACAGTGACCCACAGGCAGTGACCCGCACATAGTGACCCGTATACAGTGACCCACACACAGTGACACATATACAGTGACGCACACACAGTGACCCGTATACAGTCACCCTCACACTGTGACACGTATACAGTGACGCACACACAGTGACACGTATACAGTGACCGGCACACAGTGACCTGTATACAGTGACCCACACACAGTGACACGTATACAGTGACCCGCACACACTGACACGTATACAGTGACCCACACGCAGTGACCCGCACATAGTGACCCGTATACAGTGACCCACACACAGTGACACATATACAGTGACGCACACACAGTGACCCGTATACAGTCACCCTCACACTGTGACACGTATACAGTGACGTACACACAGTGACACGTATACAGTGACCGGCACACAGTGACCTGTATACAGTGACCCACACACAGTGACAAGTATACAGTGACCCGCACACACTGACACGTATACAGTGACCCGCACACAGTGACCCATATACAGTGACCCGTGTACAGTGACCCGCACGCAGTGACCCGTATACAGTTACCCACACACAGTGACACGTATACAGTGACCCACACGCAGTGACCCGCATATAGTGACCCATATATAGTGACCCGCACGCAGTGACCCATATACAGTGACCCGCACACAGTGACACGTATACAGTGACCCACACACTGTGACACGTATACAGTGACGCACACACAGTGACACGTATACAGTGACCGGCACACAGTGACCTGTATACAGTGACCCACACACAGTGACAAGTATACAGTGACCCGCACACAGTGACACGTATACAGTGACCCGCACACAGTGACCCATATACAGTGACCCGTGTACAGTGACCCGCACGCAGTGACCCGTATACAGTGACCCATATACAGTGACCCATATACAGTGACCCGCACGCAGTGACCCGTATACAGTGACCCATATACAGTGACGCATAAACAGTGACCCACACACAGTGACCCGTATACAGTGACCCACACACAGTGACCCGTATACAGTGACCCACACGCAGTGACCCGCACATAGTGACCCGTATACAGTGACCCACACACAGTGACACATATACAGTGATGCACACACAGTGACCCGTATACAGTCACCCTCACACTGTGACACGTATACAGTGACGCACACACAGTGACACGTATACAGTGACCCGCACACAGTGACCTGTATACAGTGACCCACACACAGTGACACGTATACAGTGACCCGCACACACTGACACGTATACAGTGACCCGCACACAGTGACCCATATACAGTGACCCATGTACAGTGACCCGCACAAAGTGACACGTATACAGTGACCCATATACAGTGACCCATATACAGTGACCCGCACGCAGTAACCCGTATACAGTGACCCATATACAGTGAACCGCACGCAGTGACCCGTATACAGTGACCCACGTGCATCAACCCGTATACAGTGACCCACACGCAGCAACCCATATACAGTGACCCGCACACAGTGACCCTTATACAGTGACCCACACGCAGCAACCCGTATACAGTGACATGTAAACAGTGACCCGTATACAGTGACCCACACGCAGCAACCTGTATACAGTGGCATGTATACAGTGACCCACACGCAGCGACCCGTATACAGTGACCCATACAAAGTGTTCCGTATACAGTGACCCGTATACAGTGACCCACACGCAGCGACCCGTATATAGTGACCCACACAAAGTGACCCATATACAGTGACCCACAAACAATGACCCGTTTACAGTCACACGTATACCGTGACCTGCATACAGCAACCCGTATACAGTGACCCGTATACAGTGACCCACACACAGTGACACGTATACAGTGACGCACACACAGTGACACGTATACAGTGACCGGCACACAGTGACCTGTATACAGTGACCCACACACAGTGACACGTATACAGTGACCCGCACACACTGACACGTATACAGTGACCCACACGCAGTGACCCGCACATAGTGACCCGTATACAGTGACCCACACACAGTGACACATATACAGTGACGCACACACAGTGACCCGTATACAGTCACCCTCACACTGTGACACGTATACAGTGACGTACACACAGTGACACGTATACAGTGACCGGCACACAGTGACCTGTATACAGTGACCCACACACAGTGACAAGTATACAGTGACCCGCACACACTGACACGTATACAGTGACCCGCACACCGTGACCCATATACAGTGACCCGTGTACAGTGACCCGCACGCAGTGACCCGTATACAGTTACCCACACACAGTGACACGTATACAGTGACCCACACGCAGTGACCCGCATATAGTGACCCATATATAGTGACCCGCACGCAGTGACCCATATACAGTGACCCGCACACAGTGACACGTATACAGTGACCCACACACTGTGACACGTATACAGTGACGCACACACAGTGACACGTATACAGTGACCGGCACACAGTGACCTGTATACAGTGACCCACACACAGTGACAAGTATACAGTGACCCGCACACAGTGACACGTATACAGTGACCCGCACACAGTGACCCATATACAGTGACCCGTGTACAGTGACCCGCACGCAGTGACCCGTATACAGTGACCCATATACAGTGACCCATATACAGTGACCCGCACGCAGTGACCCGTATACAGTGACCCATATACAGTGACGCATAAACAGTGACCCACACACAGTGACCCGTATACAGTGACCCACACACAGTGACCCGTATACAGTGACCCACACGCAGTGACCCGCACATAGTGACCCGTATACAGTGACCCACACACAGTGACACATATACAGTGATGCACACACAGTGACCCGTATACAGTCACCCTCACACTGTGACACGTATACAGTGACGCACACACAGTGACACGTATACAGTGACCGGCACACAGTGACCTGTATACAGTGACCCACACACAGTGACACGTATACAGTGACCCGCACACACTGACACGTATACAGTGACCCGCACACAGTGACCCATATACAGTGACCCATGTACAGTGACCCGCACAAAGTGACACGTATACAGTGACCCATATACAGTGACCCATATACAGTGACCCGCACGCAGTAACCCGTATACAGTGACCCATATACAGTGAACCGCACGCAGTGACCCGTATACAGTGACCCACGTGCATCAACCCGTATACAGTGACCCACACGCAGCAACCCATATACAGTGACCCGCACACAGTGACCCTTATACAGTGACCCACACGCAGCAACCCGTATACAGTGACATGTAAACAGTGACCCGTATACAGTGACCCACACGCAGCAACCTGTATACAGTGGCATGTATACAGTGACCCACACGCAGCGACCCGTATACAGTGACCCATACAAAGTGTTCCGTATACAGTGACCCGTATACAGTGACCCACACGCAGCGACCCGTATATAGTGACCCACACAAAGTGACCCATATACAGTGACCCACAAACAATGACCCGTTTACAGTCACACGTATACCGTGACCTGCATACAGCAACCCGTATACAGTGACCCGTATACAGTGACCCACACACAGTGACACGTATACAGTGACGCACACACAGTGACACGTATACAGTGACCGGCACACAGTGACCCGTATACAGTGACCCACACACAGTGACAAGTATACAGTGACCCGCACACAGTGACACGTATACAGTGACCCACACACTGTGACACGTATACAGTGACGCACACACAGTGACACGTATACAGTGACCGGCACACAGTGACCTGTATACAGTGACCCACACACAGTGACAAGTATACAGTGACCCGCACACAGTGACACGTATACAGTGACCCGCACACAGTGACCCATATACAGTGACCCGTGTACAGTGACCCGCACGCAGTGACCCGTATACAGTGACCCATATACAGTGACCCATATACAGTGACCCGCACGCAGTGACCCGTATACAGTGACCCATATACAGTGACGCATAAACAGTGACCCGCACACAGTGACCCGTATACAGTGACCCACACACAGTGACCCGTATACAGTGACCCACACGCAGTGACCCGCACATAGTGACCCGTATACAGTGACCCACACACAGTGACACATATACAGTGACGCACACACAGTGACCCGTATACAGTCACCCTCACACTGTGACACGTATACAGTGACGCACACACAGTGACACGTATACAGTGACCGGCACACAGTGACCCGTATACAGTGACCCACACACAGTGACACGTATACAGTGACCCGCACACACTGACACGTATACAGTGACCCACACACAGTGACCCATATACAGTGACCCATGTACAGTGACCCGCACGCAGTGACACGTATACAGTGACCCATATACAGTGACCCATATACAGTGACCCACACGCAGCAACCCGTATACAGTGATCCGTATACAGTGACCCACACACAGTGATCCGTATACAGTGACCCGTATACAGTGACCCACACGCAGCGACCCGTATATAGTGACCCACACACAGTGACCCATATACAGTGACCCACACGCAATGACCCGTTTACAGTCACACGTATACCGTGACCTGCATACAGCAACCCGTATACAGTGACCCATATACAGTGACCCAAACACAGTGACATGTATACAGTGACCCGTATACAGTGACCCGTATACAGTGACCCGCATGCAGTGACCCGCATGCAGAGACCCGTATACAGTGACCCACACGCAGCAACCCGCATACAGTGACCCACACACAGTGACTCGTATACAGTGACCCGCACACAGAGACCCGTATACAGTGACCCGCATGCAGTGACCCGCATGCAGAGACCCGTATACAGTGACCTACATGCAGTGACCCGTATACAGTGACCCGCACACAGTGACCCATATACAGTGACACACACGCAGCAACCCGTATACAGTGACCCGTATACAGTGACCCACACAAAGTGATCCGTATACAGTGACCCGTATACAGTGACCCACACGCAGCGACCCGTATATAGTGACCCACACAAAGTGACCCATATACAGTGACCCACAAACAATGACCCGTTTACAGTCACACGTATACCGTGACCTGCATACAGCAACCCGTATACAGTGACCCATATACAGTGACCCACACACAGTGACATGTATACAGTCACCCGTATACAGTGACACGTATACAGTGACCCGCACACAGTGACCCGTATACAGTGACCCGCACACAGTGACACGTATACAGTGACCCTCACACAGTGACCTGTATACAGTGACCCACACGCAGTGACCCGCACACAGTGACCCGTATACAGTGACCCACACACAGTGACACATATACAGTGACGCACACACAGTGACACGTATACAGTGACCGGCACACAGTGACCCGTATACAGTGACCCACACACAGTGACAAGTATACAGTGACCCGCACACAGTGACACGTATACAGTGACCCACACACTGTGACACGTATACAGTGATGCACACACAGTGACACGTATACAGTGACCGGTACACAGTGACCTGTATACAGTGACCCACACACAGTGACAAGTATACAGTGACCCGCACACAGTGACACGTATACAGTGACCCGCACACAGTGACCCATATACAGTGACCCGTGTACAGTGACCCGCACGCAGTGACCCGTATACAGTGACCCATATACAGTGACCCATATACAGTGACCCGCACGCAGTGACCCGTATACAGTGACCCATATACAGTGACGCATAAACAGTGACCCGCACACAGTGACCCGTATACAGTGACCCACACACAGTGACCCGTATACAGTGACCCACACGCAGTGACCCGCACATAGTGACCCGTATACAGTGACCCACACACAGTGACACATATACAGTGACGCACACACAGTGACCCGTATACAGTCACCCTCACACTGTGACACGTATACAGTGACGTACACACAGTGACACGTATACAGTGACCGGCACACAGTGACCTGTATACAGTGACCCACACACAGTGACAAGTATACAGTGACCCGCACACACTGACACGTATACAGTGACCCGCACACAGTGACCCATATACAGTGACCCGTGTACAGTGACCCGCACGCAGTGACCCGTATACAGTTACCCACACACAGTGACACGTATACAGTGACCCACACGCAGTGACCCGCACATAGTGACCCGTATACAGTGACCCACACACAGTGACACATATACAGTGATGCACACACAGTGACCCGTATACAGTCACCCTCACACTGTGACACGTATACAGTGACGCACACACAGTGACACGTATACAGTGACCGGCACACAGTGACCTGTATACAGTGACCCACACACAGTGACACGTATACAGTGACCCGCACACACTGACACGTATACAGTGACCCGCACACAGTGACCCATATACAGTGACCCATGTACAGTGACCCGCACAAAGTGACACGTATACAGTGACCCATATACAGTGACCCATATACAGTGACCCGCACGCAGTAACCCGTATACAGTGACCCATATACAGTGAACCGCACGCAGTGACCCGTATACAGTGACCCACGTGCATCAACCCGTATACAGTGACCCACACGCAGCAACCCATATACAGTGACCCGCACACAGTGACCCTTATACAGTGACCCACACGCAGCAACCCGTATACAGTGACATGTAAACAGTGACCCGTATACAGTGACCCACACGCAGCAACCTGTATACAGTGGCATGTATACAGTGACCCACACGCAGCGACCCGTATACAGTGACCCATACAAAGTGTTCCGTATACAGTGACCCGTATACAGTGACCCACACGCAGCGACCCGTATATAGTGACCCACACAAAGTGACCCATATACAGTGACCCACAAACAATGACCCGTTTACAGTCACACGTATACCGTGACCTGCATACAGCAACCCGTATACAGTGACCCGTATACAGTGACCCACACACAGTGACACGTATACAGTGACGCACACACAGTGACACGTATACAGTGACCGGCACACAGTGACCCGTATACAGTGACCCACACACAGTGACAAGTATACAGTGACCCGCACACAGTGACACGTATACAGTGACCCACACACTGTGACACGTATACAGTGACGCACACACAGTGACACGTATACAGTGACCGGCACACAGTGACCTGTATACAGTGACCCACACACAGTGACAAGTATACAGTGACCCGCACACAGTGACACGTATACAGTGACCCGCACACAGTGACCCATATACAGTGACCCGTGTACAGTGACCCGCACGCAGTGACCCGTATACAGTGACCCATATACAGTGACCCATATACAGTGACCCGCACGCAGTGACCCGTATACAGTGACCCATATACAGTGACGCATAAACAGTGACCCGCACACAGTGACCCGTATACAGTGACCCACACACAGTGACCCGTATACAGTGACCCACACGCAGTGACCCGCACATAGTGACCCGTATACAGTGACCCACACACAGTGACACATATACAGTGACGCACACACAGTGACCCGTATACAGTCACCCTCACACTGTGACACGTATACAGTGACGCACACACAGTGACACGTATACAGTGACCGGCACACAGTGACCCGTATACAGTGACCCACACACAGTGACACGTATACAGTGACCCGCACACACTGACACGTATACAGTGACCCACACACAGTGACCCATATACAGTGACCCATGTACAGTGACCCGCACGCAGTGACACGTATACAGTGACCCATATACAGTGACCCATATACAGTGACCCACACGCAGCAACCCGTATACAGTGATCCGTATACAGTGACCCACACACAGTGATCCGTATACAGTGACCCGTATACAGTGACCCACACGCAGCGACCCGTATATAGTGACCCACACACAGTGACCCATATACAGTGACCCACACGCAATGACCCGTTTACAGTCACACGTATACCGTGACCTGCATACAGCAACCCGTATACAGTGACCCATATACAGTGACCCAAACACAGTGACATGTATACAGTGACCCGTATACAGTGACCCGTATACAGTGACCCGCATGCAGTGACCCGCATGCAGAGACCCGTATACAGTGACCCACACGCAGCAACCCGCATACAGTGACCCACACACAGTGACTCGTATACAGTGACCCGCACACAGAGACCCGTATACAGTGACCCGCATGCAGTGACCCGCATGCAGAGACCCGTATACAGTGACCTACATGCAGTGACCCGTATACAGTGACCCGCACACAGTGACCCATATACAGTGACACACACGCAGCAACCCGTATACAGTGACCCGTATACAGTGACCCACACAAAGTGATCCGTATACAGTGACCCGTATACAGTGACCCACACGCAGCGACCCGTATATAGTGACCCACACAAAGTGACCCATATACAGTGACCCACAAACAATGACCCGTTTACAGTCACACGTATACCGTGACCTGCATACAGCAACCCGTATACAGTGACCCATATACAGTGACCCACACACAGTGACATGTATACAGTGACCCGTATACAGTGACACGTATACAGTGACCCGCACACAGTGACCCGTATACAGTGACCCGCACACAGTGACACGTATACAGTGACCCTCACACAGTGACCTGTATACAGTGACCCACACGCAGTGACCCGCACACAGTGACCCGTATACAGTGACCCACACACAGTGACACATATACAGTGACGCACACACAGTGACACGTATACAGTGACCGGCACACAGTGACCCGTATACAGTGACCCACACACAGTGACAAGTATACAGTGACCCGCACACAGTGACACGTATACAGTGACCCACACACTGTGACACGTATACAGTGATGCACACACAGTGACACGTATACAGTGACCGGTACACAGTGACCTGTATACAGTGACCCACACACAGTGACAAGTATACAGTGACCCGCACACAGTGACACGTATACAGTGACCCGCACACAGTGACCCATATACAGTGACCCGTGTACAGTGACCCGCACGCAGTGACCCGTATACAGTGACCCATATACAGTGACCCATATACAGTGACCCGCACGCAGTGACCCGTATACAGTGACCCATATACAGTGACGCATAAACAGTGACCCGCACACAGTGACCCGTATACAGTGACCCACACACAGTGACCCGTATACAGTGACCCACACGCAGTGACCCGCACATAGTGACCCGTATACAGTGACCCACACACAGTGACACATATACAGTGACGCACACACAGTGACCCGTATACAGTCACCCTCACACTGTGACACGTATACAGTGACGTACACACAGTGACACGTATACAGTGACCGGCACACAGTGACCTGTATACAGTGACCCACACACAGTGACAAGTATACAGTGACCCGCACACACTGACACGTATACAGTGACCCGCACACAGTGACCCATATACAGTGACCCGTGTACAGTGACCCGCACGCAGTGACCCGTATACAGTTACCCACACACAGTGACACGTATACAGTGACCCACACGCAGTGACCCGCACATAGTGACCCATATATAGTGACCCGCACGCAGTGACCCGTATACAGTGACCCGCACACAGTGACACGTATACAGTGACGCACACACAGTGACACGTATACAGTGACCGGCACACAGTGACCTGTATACAGTGACCCACACACAGTGACAAGTATACAGTGACCCGCACACAGTGACACGTATACAGTGACCCGCACACAGTGACCCATATACAGTGACCCGTGTACAGTGACCCGCACGCAGTGACCCGTATACAGTGACCCATATACAGTGACCCATATACAGTGACCCGCACGCAGTGACCCGTATACAGTGACCCATATACAGTGACGCATAAACAGTGACCCACACACAGTGACCCGTATACAGTGACCCACACACAGTGACCCGTATACAGTGACCCACACGCAGTGACCCGCACATAGTGACCCGTATACAGTGACCCACAGACAGTGACACATATACAGTGATGCACACACAGTGACCCGTATACAGTCACCCTCACACTGTGACACGTATACAGTGACGCACACACAGTGACACGTATACAGTGACCGGCACACAGTGACCTGTATACAGTGACCCACACACAGTGACACGTATACAGTGACCCGCACACACTGACACGTATACAGTGACCTGCACACAGTGACCCATATACAGTGACCCATGTACAGTGACCCGCACAAAGTGACACGTATACAGTGACCCATATACAGTGACCCATATACAGTGACCCGCACGCAGTGACCCGTATACAGTGACCCATATACAGTGAACCGCACGCAGTGACCCGTATACAGTGACCCACGTGCATCAACCCGTATACAGTGACCCACACGCAGCAGCCCATATACAGTGACCCGCACACAGTGACCCTTATACAGTGACCCACACTCAGCAACCCGTATACAGTGACATGTAAACAGTGACCCGTATACAGTGACCCACACGCAGCAACCTGTATACAGTGGCATGTATACAGTGACCCACACGCAGCGACCCGTATACAGTGACCCATACAAAGTGATCCGTATACAGTGACCCGTATACAGTGACCCACACGCAGCGACCCGTATATAGTGACCCACACAAAGTGACCCATATACAGTGACCCACACGCAATGACCCGTTTACAGTCACACGTATACCGTGACCTGCACGCAGTGACCCGTATACAGTGACCCATATACAGTGACCCATATACAGTGACCCGCACGCAGTGACCCGTATACAGTGACCCATATACAGTGACGCATAAACAGTGACCCGCACACAGTGACCCGTATACAGTGACCCACACACAGTGACCCGTATACAGTGACCCACACGCAGTGACCCGCACATAGTGACCCGTATACAGTGACCCACACACAGTGACACATATACAGTGACGCACACACAGTGACCCGTATACAGTCACCCTCACACTGTGACACGTATACAGTGACGTACACACAGTGACACGTATACAGTGACCGGCACACAGTGACCTGTATACAGTGACCCACACACAGTGACAAGTATACAGTGACCCGCGCACAGTGACCCATATACAGTGACCCGTGTACAGTGACCCGCACGCAGTGACCCGTATACAGTGACCCATATACAGTGACCCATATACAGTGACCCGCACGCAGTGACCCGTATACAGTGACCCATATACAGTGACGCATAAACAGTGACCCGCACACAGTGACCCGTATACAGTGACCCACACACAGTGACCCGTATACAGTGACCCACACGCAGTGACCCGCACATAGTGACCCGTATACAGTGACCCACACACAGTGACACATATACAGTGACGCACACACAGTGACCCGTATACAGTCACCCTCACACTGTGACACGTATACAGTGACGTACACACAGTGACACGTATACAGTGACCGGCACACAGTGACCTGTATACAGTGACCCACACACAGTGACAAGTATACAGTGACCCGCGCACAGTGACCCATATACAGTGACCCGTGTACAGTGACCCGCACGCAGTGACCCGTATACAGTTACCCACACACAGTGACACGTATACAGTGACCCACACGCAGTGACCCGCACATAGTGACCCATATATAGTGACCCGCACGCAGTGACCCGTATACAGTGACCCGCACACAGTGACACGTATACAGTGACGCACACACAGTGACACGTATACAGTGACCGGCACACAGTGACCTGTATACAGTGACCCACACACAGTGACAAGTATACAGTGACCCGCACACAGTGACACGTATACAGTGACCCGCACACAGTGACCCATATACAGTGACCCGTGTACAGTGACCCGCACGCAGTGACCCGTATACAGTGACCCATATACAGTGACCCATATACAGTGACCCGCACGCAGTGACCCGTATACAGTGACCCATATACAGTGACGCATAAACAGTGACCCACACACAGTGACCCGTATACAGTGACCCACACACAGTGACCCGTATACAGTGACCCACACGCAGTGACCCGCACATAGTGACCCGTATACAGTGACCCACACACAGTGACACATATACAGTGATGCACACACAGTGACCCGTATACAGTCACCCTCACACTGTGACACGTATACAGTGACGCACACACAGTGACACGTATACAGTGACCCGCACACAGTGACCTGTATACAGTGACCCACACACAGTGACACGTATACAGTGACCCGCACACACTGACACGTATACAGTGACCCGCACACAGTGACCCATATACAGTGACCCATGTACAGTGACCCGCACAAAGTGACACGTATACAGTGACCCATATACAGTGACCCATATACAGTGACCCGCACGCAGTGACCCGTATACAGTGACCCATATACAGTGAACCGCACGCAGTGACCCGTATACAGTGACCCACGTGCATCAACCCGTATACAGTGACCCACACGCAGCAGCCCATATACAGTGACCCGCACACAGTGACCCTTATACAGTGACCCACACTCAGCAACCCGTATACAGTGACATGTAAACAGTGACCCGTATACAGTGACCCACACGCAGCAACCTGTATACAGTGGCATGTATACAGTGACCCACACGCAGCGACCCGTATACAGTGACCCATACAAAGTGATCCGTATACAGTGACCCGTATACAGTGACCCACACGCAGCGACCCGTATATAGTGACCCACACAAAGTGACCCATATACAGTGACCCACACGCAATGACCCGTTTACAGTCACACGTATACCGTGACCTGCATACAGCAACCCGTATACAGTGACCCATATACAGTGACCCACACACAGTGACATGTATACAGTGACCCGTATACAGTGACACGTATACAGTGACCCGCACACAGTGACCCGTATACAGTGACCCGCACACAGTGACACGTATACAGTGACCCTCACACAGTGACCTGTATACAGTGACCCACACGCAGTGACCCGCACACAGTGACCCGTATACAGTGACCCACACACAGTGACACGTATACAGTGACGCACACACAGTGACACGTATACAGTGACCGGCACACAGTGACCCGTATACAGTGACCCACACGCAGTGACCCGCACACAGTGACCCGTATACAGTGACCCACACACAGTGACACGTATACAGTGACGCACACACAGTGACACGTATACAGTGACTGGCACACAGTGACCCGTATACAGTGACCCACACACAGTGACAAGTATACAGTGACCCACACACAGTGACACGTATACAGTGACCCACACACTGTGACACGTATACAGTGACGCACACACAGTGACACGTATACAGTGACCGGCACACAGTGACCTGTATACAGTGACCCACACACAGTGACAAGTATACAGTGACCCGCACACAGTGACACGTATACAGTGACCCGCACACAGTGACCCATATACAGTGACCCGTGTACAGTGACCCGCACGCAGTGACCCGTATACAGTGACCCATATACAGTGACCCATATACAGTGACCTGCACGCAGTGACCCGTATACAGTGACCCATATACAGTGACGCATAAACAGTGACCCGCACACAGTGACCCGTATACAGTGACCCACACACAGTGACCCGTATACAGTGACCCACACGCAGTGACCCGCACATAATGACCCGTATACAGTGACCCACACACAGTGACACATATACAGTGACGCACACACAGTGACCCGTATACAGTCACCCTCACACTGTGACACGTATACAGTGACGCACACACAGTGACACGTATACAGTGACCGGCACACAGTGACCTGTATACAGTGACCCACACACAGTGACACGTATACAGTGACCCGCACACACTGACACGTATACAGTGACCCACACGCAGTGACCCGCACATAGTGACCCGTATACAGTGACCCACACACAGTGACACATATACAGTGACGCACACACAGTGACCCGTATACAGTCACCCTCACACTGTGACACGTATACAGTGACGTACACACAGTGACACGTATACAGTGACCGGCACACAGTGACCTGTATACAGTGACCCACACACAGTGACAAGTATACAGTGACCCGCACACACTGACACGTATACAGTGACCCGCACACAGTGACCCATATACAGTGACCCGTGTACAGTGACCCGCACGCAGTGACCCGTATACAGTTACCCACACACAGTGACACGTATACAGTGACCCACACGCAGTGACCCGCATATAGTGACCCATATATAGTGACCCGCACGCAGTGACCCATATACAGTGACCCGCACACAGTGACACGTATACAGTGACCCACACACTGTGACACGTATACAGTGACGCACACACAGTGACACGTATACAGTGACCGGCACACAGTGACCTGTATACAGTGACCCACACACAGTGACAAGTATACAGTGACCCGCACACAGTGACACGTATACAGTGACCCGCACACAGTGACCCATATACAGTGACCCGTGTACAGTGACCCGCACGCAGTGACCCGTATACAGTGACCCATATACAGTGACCCATATACAGTGACCCGCACGCAGTGACCCGTATACAGTGACCCATATACAGTGACGCATAAACAGTGACCCACACACAGTGACCCGTATACAGTGACCCACACACAGTGACCCGTATACAGTGACCCACACGCAGTGACCCGCACATAGTGACCCGTATACAGTGACCCACACACAGTGACACATATACAGTGATGCACACACAGTGACCCGTATACAGTCACCCTCACACTGTGACACGTATACAGTGACGCACACACAGTGACACGTATACAGTGACCCGCACACAGTGACCTGTATACAGTGACCCACACACAGTGACACGTATACAGTGACCCGCACACACTGACACGTATACAGTGACCCGCACACAGTGACCCATATACAGTGACCCATGTACAGTGACCCGCACAAAGTGACACGTATACAGTGACCCATATACAGTGACCCATATACAGTGACCCGCACGCAGTAACCCGTATACAGTGACCCATATACAGTGAACCGCACGCAGTGACCCGTATACAGTGACCCACGTGCATCAACCCGTATACAGTGACCCACACGCAGCAACCCATATACAGTGACCCGCACACAGTGACCCTTATACAGTGACCCACACGCAGCAACCCGTATACAGTGACATGTAAACAGTGACCCGTATACAGTGACCCACACGCAGCAACCTGTATACAGTGGCATGTATACAGTGACCCACACGCAGCGACCCGTATACAGTGACCCATACAAAGTGTTCCGTATACAGTGACCCGTATACAGTGACCCACACGCAGCGACCCGTATATAGTGACCCACACAAAGTGACCCATATACAGTGACCCACAAACAATGACCCGTTTACAGTCACACGTATACCGTGACCTGCATACAGCAACCCGTATACAGTGACCCGTATACAGTGACCCACACACAGTGACACGTATACAGTGACGCACACACAGTGACACGTATACAGTGACCGGCACACAGTGACCCGTATACAGTGACCCACACACAGTGACAAGTATACAGTGACCCGCACACAGTGACACGTATACAGTGACCCACACACTGTGACACGTATACAGTGACGCACACACAGTGACACGTATACAGTGACCGGCACACAGTGACCTGTATACAGTGACCCACACACAGTGACAAGTATACAGTGACCCGCACACAGTGACACGTATACAGTGACCCGCACACAGTGACCCATATACAGTGACCCGTGTACAGTGACCCGCACGCAGTGACCCGTATACAGTGACCCATATACAGTGACCCATATACAGTGACCCGCACGCAGTGACCCGTATACAGTGACCCATATACAGTGACGCATAAACAGTGACCCACACACAGTGACCCGTATACAGTGACCCACACACAGTGACCCGTATACAGTGACCCACACGCAGTGACCCGCACATAGTGACCCGTATACAGTGACCCACACACAGTGACACATATACAGTGACGCACACACAGTGACCCGTATACAGTCACCCTCACACTGTGACACGTATACAGTGACGCACACACAGTGACACGTATACAGTGACCGGCACACAGTGACCCGTATACAGTGACCCACACACAGTGACACGTATACAGTGACCCGCACACACTGACACGTATACAGTGACCCACACACAGTGACCCATATACAGTGACCCATGTACAGTGACCCGCACGCAGTGACACGTATACAGTGACCCATATACAGTGACCCATATACAGTGACCCACACGCAGCAACCCGTATACAGTGATCCGTATACAGTGACCCACACACAGTGATCCGTATACAGTGACCCGTATACAGTGACCCACACGCAGCGACCCGTATATAGTGACCCACACACAGTGACCCATATACAGTGACCCACACGCAATGACCCGTTTACAGTCACACGTATACCGTGACCTGCATACAGCAACCCGTATACAGTGACCCATATACAGTGACCCAAACACAGTGACATGTATACAGTGACCCGTATACAGTGACCCGTATACAGTGACCCGCACACAGTGACACGTATACAGTGACCCTCACACAGTGACCTGTATACAGTGACCCACACGCAGTGACCCGCACACAGTGACCCGTATACAGTGACCCACACACAGTGACACGTATACAGTGACGCACACACAGTGACACGTATACAGTGACTGGCACACAGTGACCCGTATACAGTGACCCACACACAGTGACAAGTATACAGTGACCCGCACACAGTGACCCGTATACAGTGACCCATATACAGTGACGCATAAACAGTGACCCGCACACAGTGACACGTATACAGTGACCCACACGCAGTGACCCGCACACAGTGACCCGTATACAGTGACCCACACACAGTGACACGTATACAGTGACGCACACACAGTGACACGTATACAGTGACTGGCACACAGTGACCCGTATACAGTGACCCACACACAGTGACAAGTATACAGTGACCCGCACACAGTGACACGTATACAGTGACCCACACACTGTGACACGTATACAGTGACGCACACACAGTGACACGTATGCAGTGACCGGCACACAGTGACCTGTATACAGTGACCCACACACAGTGACAAGTATACAGTGACCCGCACACAGTGACACGTATACAGTGACCCGCACACAGTGACCCATATACAGTGACCCGTGTACAGTGACCCGCACGCAGTGACCCGTATACAGTGACCCATATACAGTGACCCATATACAGTGACCTGCACGCAGTGACCCGTATACAGTGACCCATATACAGTGACGCATAAACAGTGACCCGCACACAGTGACACGTATACAGTGACCGGCACACAGTGACCCGTATACAGTGACCCGCACACAGTGACACGTATACAGTGACCCGCACACAGTGACCCATATACAGTGACCCGTGTACAGTGACCCGCACGCAGTGACCCGTATACAGTGACCCATATACAGTGACCCGTATACAGTGACCCACACACAGTGACCCGTATACAGTGACCCACACGCAGTGACCCGCACATAGTGACCCGTATACAGTGACCCACACACAGTGACACATATACAGTGACGCACACACAGTGACCCGTATACAGTCACCCTCACACTGTGACACGTATACAGTGACGCACACACAGTGACACGTATACAGTGACCGGCACACAGTGACCCGTATACAGTGACCCACACACAGTGACACGTATACAGTGACCCGCACACACTGACACGTATACAGTGACCCACACACAGTGACCCATATACAGTGACCCATGTACAGTGACCCGCACGCAGTGACACGTATACAGTGACCCATATACAGTGACCCATATACAGTGACCCACACGCAGCAACCCGTATACAGTGATCCGTATACAGTGACCCACACACAGTGATCCGTATACAGTGACCCGTATACAGTGACCCACACGCAGCGACCCGTATATAGTGACCCACACACAGTGACCCATATACAGTGACCCACACGCAATGACCCGTTTACAGTCACACGTATACCGTGACCTGCATACAGCAACCCGTATACAGTGACCCATATACAGTGACCCAAACACAGTGACATGTATACAGTGACCCGTATACAGTGACCCGTATACAGTGACCCGCACACAGTGACACGTATACAGTGACCCTCACACAATGACCTGTATACAGTGACCCACACGCAGTGACCCGCACACAGTGACCCGTATACAGTGACCCACACACAGTGACACGTATACAGTGACGCACACACAGTGACACGTATACAGTGACTGGCACACAGTGACCCGTATACAGTGACCCACACACAGTGACAAGTATACAGTGACCCGCACACAGTGACACGTATACAGTGACCCACACACTGTGACACGTATACAGTGACGCACACACAGTGACACGTATGCAGTGACCGGCACACAGTGACCTGTATACAGTGACCCACACACAGTGACAAGTATACAGTGACCCGCACACAGTGACACGTATACAGTGACCCGCACACAGTGACCCATATACAGTGACCCGTGTACAGTGACCCGCACGCAGTGACCCGTATACAGTGACCCATATACAGTGACCCATATACAGTGACCTGCACGCAGTGACCCGTATACAGTGACCCATATACAGTGACGCATAAACAGTGACCCGCACACAGTGACCCGTATACAGTGACCCACACACAGTGACCCGTATACAGTGACCCACACGCAGTGACCCGCACATAGTGACCCGTATACAGTGACCCACACACAGTGACACATATACAGTGACGCACACACAGTGACCCGTATACAGTCACCCTCACACTGTGACACGTATACAGTGACGCACACACAGTGACACGTATACAGTGACCGGCACACAGTGACCTGTATACAGTGACCCACACACAGTGACACGTATACAGTGACCTGCACACACTGACACGTATACAGTGACCCGCACACAGTGACCCATATACAGTGACCCATGTACAGTGACCCGCACGCAGTGACACGTATACAGTGACCCATATACAGTGACCCATATACAGTGACCCACACGCAGTGACCCGTATACAGTGACCCATATACAGTGAACCGCACGCAGTGACCTGTATACAGTGACCCACGTGCATCAACCCGTATACAGTGACCCACACGCAGCAACCCATATACAGTGACCCGCACACAGTGACCCTTATACAGTGACCCACACGCAGCAACCCGTATACAGTGACATGTAAACAGTGACCCGTATACAGTGACCCACACGCAGCAACCTGTATACAGTGGCATGTATACAGTGACCCACACGCAGCGACCCGTATACAGTGACCCGCATACAGTGACCTGTATACAGTGACCCACACACAGTGACCCATATATAGTGACCCGCACGCAGTGACCCATATACAGTGACCCATATACTGTGACCCATATACAGTGACCCGCATGCAGTGACCCGTATACAGTGACCCGCACACAGTGACCTGTATACAGCGACCCGCACACAGTGACCCGTATACAGTGACCCACACGCAGCAACCCATATACAGTGACCTGCACACAGTGACCTGTATACAGCGACCCGCACACAGTGACCCGTATACAGTGACCCGCACACAGCAACCCGTATACAGTGACCCGTATACAGTGACCCATGTACAGTGACCGCACACAGTGACCCACATACAGCGACCCACACGCAGCGACCCATATACAGTGACCCGCACACAGTGACCCGTATAGAGTGACCCACACACAGCAACGTGTATACAGTGACATGTAAACAGTGACCCGTATACAGTGACCCACACGCAGCAACCTGTATACAGTGACCCGTACGCAACAACCCGTATACAGTGACCCGTATACAGTGACCCACACGCAGCAACCCGTATACAGTGACCCGCACACAGCAACCCGTATACAGTGACCCATACGCAACAACCCGTATACAGTGACCCGTATACAGTAACATGTATACAGTGACCCACAAGTAGCAACCCGTATACAGTGACCCGCACACAGCAACACGTATACAGTGACCCGCACACAGTAACATGTATACAGTGACCCACACGCAGCAACCCGTATACAGTGACCCGCACACAGCAACCCGTATACAGTGACCCGCACACAGCAACCCGTATACAGTGACCCGTACGCAGCAACCCGTATACAGTGACCCACATGCAGCAACCCGTATACAGTGACCCGCACACAGCAACCCGTATACAGTGACCCGCACACAGCAACCCGTATACAGTGACCCGTACGCAGCAACCCGTATACAGTGACCCACATGCAGCAACCGTATACAGTGACCCACACACAGCGACCCCTGTACAGTGACCCACACGCAGTGACCCATATAAAGTGACCCACACACAGTGACCCGTATACGGTGACCCACACGCAGTGACCCGTAGACAGTGACCTGCACACAGCGACCTATATACAGTGACCCACACGCAGTGACCCGTATACAGTGACACTCACACAGCAACCTGTATACAGTGACCCACACACAGCAACCCGTATACAGTGACCCGCACACAGTGACCCATATACAGTGACCCACACACAGCAACCCGTATACAGTGACCCGCACACAGCAACCCGTATACAGTGACCCGTACGCAGCAACCCGTATACAGTGACCCACATGCAGCAACCGTATACAGTGACCCGCACACAGCAACCCGTATACAGTGACCCATATACAGTGACCCACACGCAGCAACCTGTATACAGTGACCCACACACAGCGACCCCTGTACAGTGACCCACACGCAGTGACCCATATAAAGTGACCCACACACAGTGACCCATATACGGTGACCCACATGCAGTGACCCGTAGACAGTGACCTGCACACAGCGACCTATATACAGTGACCCACACGCAGTGACCCGTATACAGTGACACTCACACAGCAACCTGTATACAGTGACCCACACACAGCAACCCGTATACAGTGACCCGCACACAGTGACCCGTATACAGTGACCCACATGCAGTGACCCGTATACAGTGACCCAAACACAGCAACCCATATACAGTGACCCGTATACAGTGACCCACATGCAGTGACCCGTATACAGTGACCCACACACAGCAACCCATATACAGTGACCCACACACAGTGACCCATATACGGTGACCTGCACACAGTGACCCACATATAGTGACACGTATACAGTGACCCGCACACAGCAACCCGTATACAGTGACACGTATACAGTGACCCATATACAGTGACCCATATACAGTGACCCGCACGCAGTGACCTGTATACAGTGACCCACATGCAGCAACCAATACACAGTGACCCACATGCAGCAACCCATATACAGTGACCCGCACACAGTGACCCGTATACAGCGACCCGCACTACAGTGACCCGTATACAGTGACCCGCACACAGTGACCCGTATACAGCAACCCGCACACAGTGACCCGTATACAGTGACCCGCACACAGTGACCCGTATACAGTGACCCACACGCAGCAACCCGTATACAGTGACCCACACGCATCAACCCGTATACAGTGACCCGCACACAGTGACCCGTATACAGTGACCCACACGCAGCAACCCGTATACAGTGACCCGCACACAGTAACCCGTATACAGTGACCCGTATACAGTGACCCATGTACAGTGACCGCACACAGTGACCCGTATACAGTGACCCGCACACAGTGACCCGTATACAGCAACCCGCACACAGTGACCCGTATACAGTGACCCGCACACAGTGACCCGTATACAGTGACCCACACGCAGCAACCCGTATACAGTGACCCACACGCAGCAACCCGTATACAGTGACCCGCACACAGTGACCCGTATACAGTGACCCACACGCAGCAACCCGTATACAGTGACCCGCACACAGTAACCCGTATACAGTGACCCGTATACAGTGACCCGTATACAGTGACCCATGTACAGTGACCGCACACAGTGACCCGTATACAGTGACCCACACGCAGCAACCCGTATACAGTGACCCGTACGCAGTAACCCATATACAGTGACCCACATGCAGCAACCTGTATACAGTGACCCGCACACAGCAACCCGTATACAGTGACCCATATACAGTGACCCACACGCAGCAACCTGTATACAGTGACCCGCACACAGCAACCCGTATACAGTGACCCATATACAGTGACCCACACGCAGCAACCTGTATACAGTGACCCACACACAGCGACCCCTGTACAGTGACCCACACGCAGTGACCCATATACAGTGACCCACACACAGCGACCTGTATACAGTGACCCACACGCAGTGACCCGTATACAGTGACCTACACGCAGCGACCTATATACAGTGACCCACACAGAGTGACCCGTATACAGTGACCCACACGCAGTGACCCATATACAGTGACACTCACACAGCAACCTGTATACAGTGACCCACACACAGCAACCAGTATAAAGTGACCCGCACACAGTGACCCATATACAGGGACCCACATGCAGTAACCCATATACAGTGACACTCACACAGCAACCTGTATACAGTGACCCACACACAGTGACCCGTATACAGGGACCCACATGCAGTGACCCGTATACAGTGACCCACACACAGCAACCCATATACAGTGACCCGTATACAGTGACCCACACACAGCAACCCATATACAGTGACCCACACACAGTGACCCATATACAGTGACCCGCACACAGTGACCCATATACAGTGACACGTATGCAGTGACCCGCACACAGCAACCCGTATACAGTGACACGTATACAATGACCCACACACAGCAACCCATATACAGCGACCCGCACACAGTGACCCGTATACAGTGACCCACACACAGCAACCCGTATACAGTGACCCGTATACAGTGACCCACATGCAGCAACCCATATACAGTGACCCACACACAGCAACCCGTATACAGTGACCCACACACAGCGACCCCTGTACAGCGACCCGCACATAGTGACCCGTATACAGCGACCCACACACAGTGACCCACACACAGCAACCCATATACAGTGACCCACACACAGTGACCCGTATACAGTGACCCACACGCAGCGACCCGTATACAGTGACCCGTATACAGTGACTCACACGTAGCAACCCGTATACAGTGACCCACATGCAGTGACCCGTATACAGTGACCCACACACAGCAACCCGTATACAGCGACCCGCACACAGTGACCCGTATACAGTGACCCACACGCAACACGTATACAGTGACCCACACACAGTAACATGTATACAGTGACCCACACGCAGCAACCCGTATACAGTGACCCGTACACTGCAACCCATATACAGTGACCCACACACAGCAACCCACATACAGCGACCCACACGCAGCAACCCGTATACAGTGACCCATACACAGCAACCCACATACAGTGACCCACACGCAGCAACCTGTATACAGTGACCCGCACACAGCGATATGTATACAGTGACCCATATACAGTGACCCACACACAGCAACCCGTATACAGTGACCCACACACAGCAACCCGTATACAGTGACCCACACACAGCGACATGTATAAAGCGTCTCACACGCAGTGACCCGTATACCGTGACCCACACACAGCAACCCGTATACAGCAACCCGCACACAGTGACCCGCACACAGTGACCCACACACAGCAACCTATATACAGTGACCCTCACACAGCGATATGCACACAGCGACCCGTATACAGTGACCCACACGCAGCAACCAGTATACAGTGACCCACACGCAGCAACCCGTATACAGTGACCCATACCATAAGACCATAAAACATACGAGCAGAAATTAGGCCATTTGGCCCATCGAGTCTGCTCTGCCATTCAATCATGGCTGATAAGTTTCTCAACCCCATTCTCCCGCCTTCTCCCCGTAACCTTTGATCCCCTTACCAATCAAGAACCTATCTATCTCGGTCTTAAATACACTCAATGACCTGGCCTCCACAGCCTTCTGTGGCAATGAATTCCATAGATTCACCACTCTCTGGCTAAAGAAGTTTCTCCTCATCTCTGTTCTAAAAGGTCTTCCCTTTACTCTGAGGCTGTGCCCTCGGGTCCTAGTCTCTCCTACCAATGGAAACATCTTCCCCACGTCCACTCTATCCAGGCCTTTCAGTATTCTGTAAGTTTCAATCAGATCCCCCCTCATCCTTCTAAACTCCATCGAGTATAGACCCAGTGTCCTCAAACGTTCCTCATATGTTAAGCCTTTCATTCCTGGGATCGTTCTCGTGAACCTCCTCTGGACCCTCTCCAGGGCCAGAACATCCTTCCTGAGATACGGGGCCCAAAATTGCTCACAATATTCTGCTTTTATATTCTAGTCCTTTTGAAATAAATGCCAACATTGCATTTGCCTTCCTAACTACTGACTCAACCTGCAAGTTAACCTTAAGAGAATCCTGGACTAGGACTCCCAAGTCCCTTTGCACTCCAGATTTCTGAATTCTCTCCCCATTTAGAAAATAGTCTATGCCTCTATTCTTCCTACCAAAGTGCATCACCTCACACTTGCCCACATTGTATTCCATCTGCCACTTCTTTGCCCACTCTCCTAACCTGTCCAAATCCTTCTGCAGCCTCCCCGCCTCCTCAATACTACCTGTCCCTCCACCTATCTTTATATCATCTGCAAACTTAACCAGGATGCCCTCAGTTCCTTCATCTAGATCATTAATGTATAAAGTGAAAAGTTGTGGTCCCAACACTGACCCCTGCGGAACTCCACTAGTCACCGGCTGCCATCCTGAGAAGGACCCCCTTATCCGCACTCTCTGCCTCCTGCCAGACAGCCAATCTTCTATCCATGCTAGTACCTTGCCTCTAACACCATGGGCTCTTATCTTCCTGAGCAGCCTCCTGTGCGGCACCTTGTCAAAGGCCTTCTGGAAGTCCATTGGCTCTCCTTTGTCTAACCTACTCGTTACCTCCTCAAAGAATTCTAACAGATTTGTCAGGCATGACCTCCCCTTGATGAAACCATGCTGACTTTGCCCTATTTTACCATGCACTTCCAAGTATTCTGAAATCTCATCCTTAATAATGGACTCTAAAATCTTACCAATGACCGAGGTCAGGCTAATCGGCCTGTAATTTCCCGTCTTTTGCCTCACTCCCTTCTTAACAGGGGCATTACATTAGCAATTTTCCAGTCCTCTGGAACCCTCCCTGACTCGAGTGATTCCTGAAAGATCACCACTAACGCCTCCACTATCTCTTCAGCTATCTCCTTCAGAACTCTGGGATGTAATCCATTTGGTCCAGGTGATTTATCCACCTTCAGAACTTTCAGTTTTCCGAGCACCTTCTCCTTGGTAATGGCCACCATACTCACCTCTGCCCCCCGACTCTCTTGAACTTTGGGGATGTTACTCGTGTCTTCCACTGTGAAGACTGATGCAAAGTACCTATTCAGTTCCTCTGCCATTTCTTTGTTCCCCAGTACTACTTCTCCAGCGTCATTTTCCAGTGGCCCAATGTCCACTTTTGCCTCTCTCTTACCCTTTATATATCAAAAAAAACTCTTGCAATCTTCCTTTATATTACTGGCTAGTTTACGGTCATATTTAATCTTCTCCCTCCTCATTTCTTTTTTAGGTGTCCTCTGTTGGTCTTTGTAGGCTTCCCAATCCCCTGGTTTCCCACTGCTCTTCGCCACATTGTATGCTTTCTCTTTAGCTTTTATGCCGTCCCTGACTTCTCTTGTCAGCCATGGTTGCCTCGTCCTCCCTTTAGTATGCTTCTTCTTCCTAGGGATGAATTTTTGCTGTGTCTCCCAAATTACTCCCAGAAATTCCTGCCATTGCTGTTCCACTGTCTTTCCTGCTAGGCTCATCTCCCAGTCAATTCTGGCCAGCGCCTCCCTCATGCCTCTGTAGTTGCCTTTATTCAACTGTAATACCGTTACATCTGATTCCAGCTTTTTCCTCTCAAATTGCAGGGTAAATTCTATCATATTATGGTCACTTCCTCCTAAGGGTTCCTTCACCTTAAGCTCCCTTATCAAATCTGCCTCATTACACATCACTAAATCTAGAATTGCCTGTTCCCTAGTGGGCTCCAGCACAAGCTGCTCCAAAAAGCCATCTCGTAGACATTCCACAAATTCCTTTTCTTGGGATCCACTACCAACCTGATTTTCCCAGTCTACCTGCATATTGAAATCCCCCATGATCACTGTAACCTTGCCTTTCTTACACACCTTTTCTATCTCCTGGTATATCTTGTACGCAGCGACCCGTACACCCTGTGACAGGTTGCTAAAGAAATTAAACCTTACAGGTTCAGTCTTTAGCTTCTTTTTTGTCAGTTCCCCTGTCCACCTCTCTGTCTCTGTGAATGTCACTGCTGGCCTGAAACCTTGTGTAACTTTCCCCATCGAGGAGTGTTATCACTGTGAGAATTTGGCCTTTGCCAAATTCAGTCTCAGCAGCTCCTTCTTTGCCTTTGCCCCAGGGGTCAACACGATCAGTCCAGGAAACTCCAAAAAGCTTTAGGCTTTAATTACAAAACGATGTATCAGCTATGAAGAGAGACTGGAGAGGCCAGGGTTGTTTTCCTTAGAGCAGAGAAGGCTGAGGGGGGACCTGATAGAGGTATACAAAATTATGAGAGATATAGATAGGGTAGATAGGAAGAAACTTTTCCCCTTAGCGGAGGGGTCAATAACCAGGGGCCATAGATTTAAGGTAAGGGGCAGGAGGTTTAGAGGGGATTTGAGGTAACATTTTTTCACCCAGAGGGTGGTTGGAATCTGGAACACACTGCCCGAGGGGGTGGTAGAGGCAGAAACCCTCACAACATTTAAGAAGCGTTTAGATGAGCACTTGAAACACCATAGCATACAGGGCTACAGGCCAAGTGCTGAAAAATGGGATTAGAATAGATAGGGGCGTGATGGCCAGCATGGACACGATGGGCCGAAGGGCCTGTTTCTGTGCTGTATTACTCTGTGACTCCAATATTTTGAAGGGCCATCTCTGAGGTGAAGGGCAGCCATATATCCGTGTCCTTCTGCTTCTCTCCTGCTTCGAGATGGTGCTGAATGTACCTGTTAAACTCTCGCTGAATAAATGTCTGTCATTATATAACACTTTAAAAAAAGAGAACATGTATTTGCAGCAGCTTTCACCACCTCAGGTGTCCCAAAGGACATCAGAGCCAATGATATATTTTGGAAGTGTAATCACTGTTCTAATGTAAGAAACGCAGCAGCCAATTTACGCACAGCAAGCTCCCACAAATAGCAACGTGATAATGACCTGTTAATCTTCTTGTGAGCTATTGCTTGACAGAGATATATTGGCCTGGCCAGAACTCACTAGCTCTTCTTCAAAATGGTTACATAGGATCTTTTATGAGAGGGGGAAGACAGGGCCTTCAATTCCCATCTAAAACATGGCTTCTCTGACAATGCTGCACTCCCTCAGTACTGACCCTCCGACAGTGCTGCACTCCCTCAGGACTGGCCCTTGGACACCGCAGCAGTCTCTCAGTACCCTTTGACAATGCAGCACTTGCTCAGTACTAACCCTCCGACAGTGCGGCACTCCCTCAGTACTGACCCTCCAACAGTGCGGCACTCCCTCAGTACTGACCCTCCGACAGTGCGGCACTCCCTCAGTATTGAGCCTCTGACAATGCAGCACTACCTCAGTACTGACGCTCTGACATTGCGGCATTCCCTCAGTACTGACTCTCCAACAATGCTGCCTTAGTACTGACCTTCCAATTGCACTGCACCCCCTCAGTACTGACCCTCCGACAGTGCGGCACTCCTTCAGTACTGACTCTCTGGCCGTGCAGCACTCCCTCAGTACTGACCCTCCGACAGTGCAGCGCTCCCTCGGGACTGGCCCTCCGACACTGCAGCACTCCCTCAGTACTCACCCTCTCACAGTGCAGCACTTCCTCAGTACTCACCCTCACACAGTGCAGCACTCCCTCAGTACTGACCCTCTGACATGGCAGTACTTGCTCAACACTGACCATCCAACAGTGAGCACTCCCTCAGTACTAGCCCTCTGACAATGCAGCACTCTTTCAGTACCCTCTGACAATGCATCACTCCCTCAGTGCTGAGCCTTCGACAGTGCAGCACTCCCTCAGTACTGACCCTCTGACAATGCGGCACTCCCTCAGCACTGACCCTCCAACAGTGCGGCACTCCCTCAGCACTGACCCTCCAACAGTGCGGCACTCCCTCAGTTCTGACCCTCAGACAATGTGGCACTCCCTCAGTACTGACCCTCCGACAGTGCAGCATTCTCTCAGCACTGACCTTCCGACGGTGCGGCATTTTCTCAGTACTGACCCCCCAACAGTGCGGCACTCCCTCAGGACTGCCACCTTAGATTCCTGTGCTCACGTTGCTGGAACAAGACTCGATCTACACGCTCTGATTGTGAGCTAAGCACCCCACCCGCTAAGGCAGGGCTGACACTGACTAAAGCCGAGTTCTGATGGGGGTGAGGAATTTGGACTCCTGTCTGCTGTCATGGGGTGGTTGTGTTTCTGACTCTTTGGTGGGTATTGTAGGGTTTGAAACTGGGTGATGTGCATAAGGAGATGGATGTGTCCCACAACCTCAGCATCATTACTCTGTTGAAAGACATTTACTGTCAACGGGACATCTCTATTCCAGAGGGCCTGTGGATTAGCCCGTCTAATCTACACAAATTAGCTCCAGAAAAACTCAACCTAAGCCAGACATTGGAATAGGAAGGAAAACAGGATTGTTCCCTGGCTGGAATATTTAGGTTCCTGTTTTCCAGGGGTCCAAATATCAGAGCTCCCCAACCCCAAACCCTCCAATCCTCATGTGGCCTTGAGCATAGCAAACCCACGAGCTGCCCACTCAGTTACTGCGCCTACAGTTCTCAGCTTCTCCCAGCGTCCTGCACGGCACTTCCATCTGGGTTTTTGTTTTAAGGTGTCACTGACTAGGCCAGCATTTATTGCCCATCCCTAATTGCTCTTGTTCAGAGGGCAGATCACATGCAAGGCCAGACCAGGCAAGGGCAGCAGATTTCCTTCCCTGAAGGACATTAGCGAACCGGATGGGGTTTTATGACAATGGTTTCATTAGACTTTTAACTCCAGGTTTTTACTGAATTCAAATTTCGCCATCTCCCGTGGGAGGGATTCAAACCCGGGTCCCCCAGAGCATTACCCTGGGGTCTGAGGCCATGACAATACCACTAGGCCACCACCTCCCCCTCACAGGCAAAAAAGAAACATTGGGCTTCATGTTACACTCAATTTCCAGCACAGAAACAGGCCATTCTGCCCATCTGCTCCGTGCTGGTGTGTACCCTCCACATGAGCCTCCTTCCACCCCCCTCTTCCTCTCACCCTGTCAGCACTTCCTTCTATCCCTTTTCTTCTCAGCGCCACTAAAACATATTAACTGGCCCTTCTCACTGAAACACACAAGATGCTGAAGGGTTTAGGCAGGTTGGACAATGAGAGGTGGTTTCACCCTGGCTAGGGAATCTAGAACATGGGGGAACAGTTTAAGGATAAGGGGACTTTAGATGAAGGGACTGCCTGTCAGTGCCAATGATACAAAGGTGGGCAGGGTAGCAAGTTGTGAGCAGGACACAGAGTCTGCGAAGGGAGATAGACGGGTTAAGTGAGCAGAAATTTGCCCGATGCTATGGGGTTCCCCGCTCTGTCAGGAAGAACAGAAAAGCAGGATTTTATTTCAATGGAGACAGGCTACAGAACATTGCGGTACAGAGGTATCTGGGTGTTCTTGTACATGAAGTACAGAAAGTTAGCCTTGCAGGTACAGCAAGTAATTAGAACGGCAAATGGAACATTGGCATTCATTGCAAGCTCGCACCACCTTTGCTAATTCCTCTTCAGCTTTTAATACCACGCAACCATTCAAGATTAGTTAGAAACTGGAGAAACTTGATGTCAGTTGTGCTCTGCTACTTTGAGTCAGTGATTTCAAGAGAACCCAAAGGGGTTTTAGTTTCTGGGAATTACGCGGAGCCCATGTTCATGAATACTGGATCTCCTCAGGGCTGTGTACAATCACCTTCACTTTTCACCCTCTACATGAATAATTGTTAGTCAGGGCATGACAGCATGACAACCCTGGAGTACGCTCATGTTACGGTACGTGTGGATCACGTCAAGAGTAACCAAGGAAACTAGCAGGACTCGGTGGAAGAGTTTGTAAAATGGTGCAATAACAATTCTCTTAAGCTCGAAAACAAGATGAGCGGACAAGTTATAAACTTTAGGAGAAAGCCAGTTAATATTATTGTTCCTGTGAAGATTCATGCTGTGGACATCGAAATAGTTACTAACGACAAGTATCCAGGTTTCAAAGCAGATGGTAAACTAATTGGTGGGAACACTGTACAGATGTAGTGACCCAGGGGCACACACGATTATACTACCCCAGAGAATTAAAATCCTTTCGACTAAATCCCACAATCAGGACACTCTCCTATCCAGTTGTAGCAGAGAGAGCTATCCCTTTTGGATGTCTAAACTAGTGCTTTTGTCTTAGAAAAGCAGACTCTTTAAGGGCCCAGAGATGACTGAACCAGGCAGGAAGGGTATTTGATGAGCAGATCTTTCTTGACAATAGCTGCTCTGGAAGAATTTTGATGAAAGTGAACAATAAGAGTCGCCCCTTGTCTCAGTTTTACTGTTAGTTTTGTTCAGGGAAAAGGCTACGATCCCTCAGACACAGCAGAAATCAGTTCCCGAACTCTTCCGTGCCCTCCTCTGTTTAACAGGAGTGTGAGGTATGGACGAGGATATGAACACAGGGTGGGATTCACTGACTGATTAACGCATCGGAATAGTTTTTAATACATATTTTAATTGAAGTAAAATATTTTTGATCAGGCAATTTTCATTCTTTTATCATCATTCATTTCGCAGAATCACAGAATCTTTACAATGCAAAAGGAAGCCATTCGGCCCATCGAGTCTGCACTGGCTCACTGAAAGAGCATTCTACCTAACCCCACTCCCCTGTCTTATCCCTGTAACGCTGAACAATCTTTCTTTTCAGGTAGTAATCCAATTCCTTTTCAACTAACTCAATTGAACCTGCCTCCACCACTCTTTCAGGAAGCTCATTCCAGACTCCAGCCACCCTCTGGTCACATCATGTTTACTCCTTTTGCCAATTATTTTGAAACTGTGCCCTCTAGTTCTTGATGTTCTCTTGAGTGGGAACAGTTTGTCATTATTTATCCTGTCCATATCCCTCAGGATCTTGAATACCTCTATCAAGTCTCCTCTCAGTCTTTTTTATCCAAGGAAACAGTCCCAACCTGTCCAATCTATCCTCATAGCTATAGTTCTTTATCCCAGGAATCATTCTTGTGAATCCCCTCTGTACTCCCTCCAATCCTTTCACCTTTTTGGGCAAACGAGCAATGTACCCAAATCGACAATAAAGTGAAATTGTGGGTGTACCTACACCACATGGGCTGCAGCGGTTCAAGAAGGCAGCTCACCACCACCTTCTCAAGGGGCAATTAGGGATGGGAAATAAAAGCTGGCCTAGCCAGCGATGCCCACATCCCATGAATGAATAAAAAAAATTGAATTAATTTGAATAAAAGTAGCGTAGTCTTGCTATAACTGTGCAGCATATTGGTGAGAGTGGACCTGGAGAACAGTTTTGTTCTCTTTCTTTAAGGAGGGGTATACTTGCAATAGAAGCAGTTCAATGGACTGTTCACTAGGCTGATTCCTGGGAATGAATAGGTTGTCTTATAGAGGAAAGGTTGAGCAGATTGGGACTATGCTGAGTGGAGTTTAGAAAAACAAGAGCTGATCTTATTGAAACATGAAAGATTCTGAGGGGGCTTGACAGGGTGGATGCTAAGAGGGGGTTTCCACTCATGGGAGAATCAAAGCTAGGGGACACAATTTAAAAATAAGGCGTCTCCCATTTAAGACAAGGATGAGGAAGAATTTCTTCTCTCAGAGGAATTCTCTCCCCCAGAGAGCAGTGGAGGATGGGTCATATTCAAGGCTGAGTTAGGCAGATTTTTGATCTACAAGAGAGTCGAGGGCCATTGGGGAGTGGTGGGGGGACTGGAGGAGGGAGGGGGTATGCAGGAAAGTGGAGTTATGGCCACAATCAGATCAACCGTCTCCATATTAAACTGCGGAGTAGACTCGAGGGATAGTTATGGTCTTCTCCCACTCCTATTTTTCATGCTCTTATATTCATTGCTGTTTATGGGATCTAGCTGTGCGCAAATTGGGTGCTGCATTTCCTACGTCACAACAAAATCTACACTTCAAAAGTATTCCATTGGCAGCAAAGCACTTTGGGACGTTGCAGGATATGAAAGGCACTATAGAAATGCACGTCTTTCTTCCTGCCTCAAGTTCACCCAGCTTACCCCCCTCCTCCCAATACTGTACACCTCACCTACTCCCTGAGTCACTGAGGCTTTGGGGGGGGTGGGTGGGGGGGGGGGGTGGGGGGGGTGGAGGGTTCAAATGATAATTTTGCAATGGCGATTGATAGGTTTTTATTGCCTAAGGGGGGTTGACAGTTACAGAAGAAAGGCAGGGAGTTAGAATCTAGATGAGCCGTGATCTAATTGAATAGTGGGACAGGTGCTAGGGGTGTGCATGGTCCCGTCCTGTTCACACAAAGCTGAATTATGGGCTCAGTGTCTGTCTTCATCGGCGGTAATGCCATCACTTAGCTACAAGTTAGCATAAGGTCCGAAAACAAGACTGAACCATCAGCAGGAATTGGTCTGATCAATCCGACCTTAAAACTAATCGGATGAGAGACCCAGCTACAAAGGGGCAATGCATTGAGAGGTCTGAGCCAGAGATGATACGGTGAATTACAGGGGTCCCAGCCAAACCTTTACACCAGAGCCATCCCTCTGCATCTCCATTTGGGCTGCCCTGCAGATTATAAAATGTCACCAGGGGGAGATGGTGGCATAGTGGTAATGTCTCTGGGCTAATAACCCAGAGGCCCAGTCGAATGCTCTGGGGACAAGGGTTCAAATCCCACCCAGGCAGCTGGTGGAATTTAAATTCAATTAATAAATCTGGAATATAAAGCTAGTCTTGATTATTGTTAAAAGCCCATCTGGCTCACTATCTGGAAGGAAATCTGCTGTCCTTACCCCGGTCTGGCCTACATGTGACTCCAGGTCCACAGCAATGTGGTTGGCCCTTAACTGCCCCTCTGAAATGGCCCAGCAAGCCCCTCAGTTCAAGGGCAATTAGGGGTGGGCAATAAATGCTGGCCTTGCCCTTGCCAGATCCCAAGAAAGAATTTGAAGAAGAGGCTGATTTTTAAGCATTAAATCCAATCTCTAACACTCCGACTGGCATGTTGGTCAATGAGTTATCCAATCAGTAAAATTCAGCTGCAAATCGTTCAATGTCAAGCCCATGATCCCACCCTTCCCGAACACCATTTCCTTTTGGACTTGCTCAGCAAGATGGTGGCTATGGGGTCAGCAGAGTGTAGCATGGTTTAGGCCCACAGGTCAACACGAACCCAATAAATTCCAAACTGGGAACCCCTTCTTAAGAAGGGGACATAGTGAAGAGGAGGAGGCCATTCAGCCTCTCAAGCTTGTTCTATTATTCAATGCGATCATGGCTGATCTTCACCTCAATCTCATTTTCCCGCCTTTCCTCCTTAATCCCCTTCACCCAACAAAAATCTCTCCATCTCAGTTTTGAAATTCCCAGTTGACCCTTCCATTGCCCCGGGGTGGGCGGTGGTGGGGATGGGGAGAGAGTTCCAGATCCCCGCTCCCCTCTGTGTGATGCTTCCTGACATCACCCCTGAACGGCCGGGATCCAATTTGAAGGCTCTGTCCCCGTGTTCTGGACCCTCCCCACCCACCCTCCCCGCCCCCCCCTCCCCCACCTGCGACCAGAGGAAATAGTCTCTCTCTATCGACCCTATCGAATCCTTTAATCATCTTAAATCCCTCGATTAGATCACCCCTTAATCTTCTACACTCGAGGAAATATAAGCCTAGTCTGTGTGACCTGTCCTCAGAATTTAACCCTTTTAGTCCCGGGATCATTCTGGTGAATCTGCGCTGCTTCCCCTCCCCACTCAAAGGCCAGAGGTATCTCCTTCCTGAGGTGCGGGGCCCAGACCTGAACCCAGTTACTCCCGATGGGGTCTAACCAAGGCTCCGTGCAACTGAAGCATCACCTCCTCCCCGTTCACACCAGCTCCCACCTTGAGGTAAAGGCTGACGTTCCACTACCCTTTCTGTACCTATGCAGTAGCTTTTAGTGATTTCGGTACCTGGATCCTTTAATCCCTCTCTGCACTTTCACAGTCTCTGAAGAGAGGGATAAAAACTGACTCTTAAAATAGATTAAAGTTAGGAACTAATGTTGGTAGGCTGTGTGAATATGTCAAACATAACGGCCTGGCCACAGATTGATCAACTTCATTCACAAAGGAGAATCTTACAGAAGGAGACCATTCAGCCCATTGCACCTGTACTGGTTTTTTTGTACGAGCGATCTGATTAGTCCCACTGTCTCCAAGATTCCTGAGAGAACGGGAGCTGTGTGTAATGCTCAGTGAGTCACAAAGAATTACAGAGAATTTACAGCACGCAGAAAAAGGCCATTCAGCCCATCTGCTCCCTGCTGGTGCTTCTGCTCCACACAAGCCTCCTCCCAACCCCCCTCTCCATCTCACCTGATCCCCATATCCTCCTATTCCTTGCTCCCTCGTGTTTATGCAGCTTCCCTTTAAATGTCTCTATAATATTCACCACAACCACTCCCTGTGGGAGCGAGTTCCACTCTCCCCACTCTTTGGGTTTCTCCTGAATTCCCCATTGGATTTATTAGTGACTCTCTTATATCCATAGCCCCTGGTTCTGGTCTCCCCACACAAGGGGAAACATCTCTATATCTACCCTCCTGAACCTTATCAGAATTCTAAAAGCTTCTATCAAGTTAACCCTCTGTCTTTTCTTGTCTGGAGAAAACAGCCCTAGCTTGTTCCATCTTTCCTGACAATAACAATCTTTCAGCTCTGGTATCCACTTTAATTTTTTTTACATCTTCTCCAGTGCCTCGATATATTTTTTATAATAAGGAGTTCAGAGCTGTGCAGAGTAGTCTTTGGTGTTGTCTAACCAGACTTGAAGAACCTTGGCGTTGTGGTCTGACCCCAAGGTCTTTTCTCTCCTCCCACGGCCAATAGAAAGCCAACAGAATCTTCATTAGCTGATTGGATGATTCCTGACTTTCAGACCCCAAACGCCCATTTTTTCCTCTATCTCCAACAATTGTAAAATGAATATAGAATCATAGAATTAAGTAGCACAGAAGGTGGCCATTCAGCCCATTGTACCTGTTCTGGCTCTTTGAAAGATCTATCTAATTATCCTCACTCGCCCTGCTCTTTCCTCCATGGCTCCTCAAATTTATTCCCCTTCAGGTATTTATCCAATTCCCCTGTTGAAAGTTCCTATTGAATCTGCTTCCGCCGCCCTTTCAGGCAGCGCCTTCCAGATCACAATAACTCGCTGTGTAAAAAAAACCTTCTCCTCATCTTCCCCTCTGGTCCTTTTCCCGATTCTCTTCAATCTGTGTCCCTCTGGTTACCGACCCTCCTGCCACTGGAAACAGTTTCTCCTGATTTACTCTATCCAAACCCCTCATGATTTTGAACGCCTCGATTCAATCTCCCCCTTAACCTTCTCTGCTCTAAGGAGAACAGTCCCAGCTTCTCCAGTCTCTCCACATGAACTGAACTCCCTCAGCCCTGGGAACATTCTAGTAAATCTCCCTCCGCACCCTCCCCAAGGCCTGGACATCCTTCCCAAAGTGCGGAGCCCGGAATTGGGGCCTAAATAGTGATATATAAAGGCTTAGCGTAACTTCCTTGCCTTTGTACTCTCGGCCTCTATTTATAAAGCTCAGAACCCCATATGCCATTTTTAACAGTCTTCTTAACTCATCCTGCCAGCTTGTCTATGTAACTCCTTCCTCTCTTGTTCCTCCACTCTTTCAAAACTGTATCATTAAGTTTATATTGTCTCTCTTCATTCTTCCTACCTCAATGGATCATTAGGCAAAAGTGTTCAAAGCAACTGAAATAAATACTATTTATTAATGCCCAAATGATTTTCTTCCCTTGGTGTTCACTTGCAGCAATGGTCTGGAGGTTAATTTCCAATAGCTGAAGAGTGTACTTCAATCGTGGGGAGATGACAGCCTTACCCCAGCACGCCAGTTACAGGACGATGGTTAGGCAATTTAATTCTGGAACGTTCTCGGCCACACCATCAGCAAGCTTTAATCTGCAAGTTAACGATGGTCCAATCGCAATGTTGGGTACGAGAGCCAGAGCAGGAACAACTGAGATAGCGCAGTCCCTAGCACGGTCCCTCCATTGACCATCCCGCCAACACTCAGTCCCAAACGCTCTCTGGCTTTGTGCCCCAGTCTCAGGCATTCCAATGGTGGGGTCAGCTTTCAAAGCCCTTGTCCAGACCCCCCCACCCCTGCCACTCCCTCTCCACACAGTCACGCAGCCTCATCAACCCTCCGCTCGCTCACTGGACACGCCTGCAGATTCAGCATCACTTGCAGGCCGAGCGTGAGTTCCGCTTGCTCCCCCTGTGTGCGGGACTCCGCTACAGATTTTAAATTCCTTCCTCCCCCACGGTAACCATCACCCTCCCCCACCCCACACATCGGCCCCCACCCCAACACCCCAGCACTTAAACAGGAAACAAAGGCAAACACAGAGAGAGAGAGAGAGAAAAATACCCAACAACTCAGTGATATCCATTAAATGAAGAGAGGTTATTACGTTGTGTGAAAAGGTCACAGCTGTCTCACCAACTTCAGTCTTAATGCTGTCCCTGTCTTTCCTTTTCCCTGTCTCTCTTCCTCACCTTGTTTTTTCTCTTGCTCCCTCTCTTGGTCTTTCTCTCTCCTTCTCTCTGTCTTCTGCCCCTCTCTCTCTCTCTCTCCATTTATGTCTCTCTCTCCCTCTCTCTCTCCCTCTCCTCATCTTTCTGTCTTTCTCTTTCTGTCTCTCTGCCTCTCTCTCACACCCCCTCTCTCTCTGTCTCCCTTTCTCTGTTGCCCTTTCTCTCTCTTTCCATCTCTCTCTCTCTTCTCTGTGTATCTCTCTATCTCTCCCTCTCCCAGTCTGTCACTCTCTCTCTCTCCCTGGCTATCTCTTTCAGTGTCTCTGCCTTTCTCTCTCCCTCCCTCTGCCTCTCTCCCCCTCCCTCCCTCCACTTCTCTCTCTGTCCCTCCCTCTGCCTTTCTCTCTCCCTTTCTCCCTCTCTCTCTCCCCCCTTACTCTGCCTCTCTCTCCTTATCTCCCTCCTTCTTCCTTTCTGTCCCTCTCTTTTTCCCTCTCTCTCTGTCTGTTTCTTTTTCCATCTCTCTCTCTCTCCCTTGTTCTTTCTCTCTTTCTCTCCCTGGCTCACTGTTTCTCTCTCTCTCTCTAACTGCCTGCCTCTCTGTCGGTCTGTGTCTCTCTATCTGTCTGTCTGTCTGTCTCCATCCAACCATCTGTCTCTCCATTTCTGTCTGTCACTCTGTCTCTGTCTGCCTGTCTCTCTGTCAGTCTGTCTCTCTCCATCCATCCGTCTGTCTCTCCGTCTCTGTCTGTCATTCCATCTCTGTCTGTCACTCTGTCTCTGTCTGCCTGTCTCTCTGTCGGTCTGTCTCTCTCCATCCATCCGTCTGTCTCTCCGTCTCTGTCTGTCTGTCACTTACTCTGTCCGTCCGTCTCTACCTCTCCTTGCCTTTCCCTCTCCCCTCCCCTATCTCTCTCTCTCTCGACAAAGAACAATGCAGTGAATGCAGAGATGCTATGTTAGGAGAGGCTGTGCTGCTCAGTGCCCAGGAGCCATTAAGTTTAAAGCCCATTGCCAGGGTAACCCGTGTGCCTAAGCTCCTCATCAGTACCTGCTGTAACTTGCCAGTAAACACAGCCCTGATAACATTAACGTACTCATCCCAAATCCTCCTCCCTCTGTAATACACGTACCTCACTGTCAAATACCCAGTGTCTATCACTCCCAGGGAATAGGCTCTCTCACTTAGGAAAAAGGAACAGGAAGAGGCCATTCAGCCCCTCGAGCCTGTTACACAGGAGCAGGAGGAGGCCATTCAGCCCCTCGAGCCTATTACACAGGAACAGGAGGAGGCCATTCAGCCCCTCAAGCCTGTTACACAGGAGCAGGAGGCCATTCAGCCCCTCGAGCCTGTTACACAACAAAAAATGAAGGCCATTCAGCCCTTTGAACCTGTTTCTGCCATACACTTACATCAAGGCTGATGTGAACATTAACTCCATCTACTCACATTGGTTCCATAACCTTTAATACAGGGTTTGACAGGGTGGATGCTGAGAGATGTTATCTCTTGTGGTAACAGGGGTGTAATTTAAAGAAAGGGCCTCACCCATTTAAGATGGAGGAGGAATATCTTCCCTCAGAGGGTCGTTAGTCTGTGGGTCTTTTGGGTCGCTAAATATATTCAAGGCTGAGCTAGACAGGTTTTTGACCTACAAGGGGGTTAAAGATTAAGGGGGCAGGTAGGAAAGTGAGCTGAAGCCACGATCTGATTGTCTACGATCGAACTGAATGGTGGAGCAGGCTGAAGGGGCTGAGTGGCCTACTCCTGCTCCTGGTTCCTGTGCTCTTGTGTAATCAATCCCCTTACCAAACAAAAACCAGTTCTGAAATTTCCAATTGACCCCCAGCCTCAACAGCTTTTTGTGGGGAGAGGGTTCCAGATTCCCGCTCCCCTCTGTGTGAGGAAGTGTTTCCTGACATCACGCTTGAACGGCCTGGCTCCAATTGGAAGGTCCTGCCCCCCCTCCGTGTTCTGGACTCTCCCTCACCAGAGGAAATAGATTCTCTCTGTCGGCCCTGTCGAATCTTAAACCCCTCGATTAGGTCACCACTTCATCCTCGACACAAGGAAATTCAAGCCCATTCTATGCAACATTGCAATTTAACAAATTCAGCCCCTTGGGCCTGAGTCACTCATGGGGCATTGTTGACTTACCGGAATGCAGAGTTCCACAGGATCCGAATGCTGCAGGAAAGGGATGATAATGAGTGAGTGCAGATTACAAACAGTTCCAATGCAAGCAATGTTATCAGTCACATGACTAGCAGCAGAGTAAGATGGTGGAACAAGGGACAGGGAGCTTCAACTCAAGCCAATGGCTTCCAACATGACCCGTCTTGCTTGAGACCCTGGGGCCCGGAGAGCAGCAAGATCCCAGGTCAACTCTCTCAATGAGCTGGTGTCGACCTTAACGTCAGGCGGTAGCCTCCGTAATCTGGGGTAGGAGAGGGAAAGGGCACCTGGCCCAGAGCCGATGACGCCTGTGACAGTCCGGCCATCACATCGAGAATGAACCGGACTGGCTCCTGGGATGAGGGGCTGCCCCATGAGGAGGGGTTGTGTGGAGTGGGCCTATGCTCTCTGGAGTTCAAAAGAATGAGAGGCGATTTCATTGAGACGTACAAGATTCGAGCAGGGTTTGACAGGGCAGATGCTAAGAACATACGAATTAGGAGCAGGGGTAGACCACATGGCCCATTTTACCTGCTCCATCATTCAATACCATCATGGTGATCTTGAGCTCCAGCTCCATTTTCCCACCCATTCCCTGAGAGGCCAAAAATCTGTCTACCCCGGCCTTAAATATCTTCAACGATGGAGCATCCACAACCCTCTGGGATAGAGAATTCCAAAGATTCACAGCCCTTTGATATAATTTCTCCTCATCTCAGTCCTAAATGATTGACCAGGTATCCTGAGACTGTGCTCCCGTGTTTTAGATTCACTGACCAGCGGAAACAATTTCTCAGCGTCCACTCTGTCAAAACTCTTCAGAGTTTTGTAGGTTTCAATGAGATTGCCTCTCATTCTTCTAAACTCTAGGGAATATAAGACTGGAAGTTCCTCTCCAAGCCCCACACCATTCTGACTTGGAAATATATTGGCTGTTCCTTCTCTGTCACTGGGTCAAAATCCTGGAACTCCCTCCCTAACAGCGCTGTGGGTGTACCTACACCACATGGACTGCAGCGGTTCAAGAAGGCAGCTCACCACCACCTAATCAAGGAGCAATTAGGGATGGGCAATAAATGCTGGCCTAGCCAGCGAAGCTCACATCCCATTAATGACTTAAAAAAAAAATTTACTCAGCCTCTCATCTTAGGACAACCCCCTCATCCCAGGACCCAATTCAATGAACCTTCACTGTACTGCCTCCGATGTGAGTATATCCTTTCTTAAATGTGGAGGCTGCACACAGTATTCTAGATGTGGTCTCACCAAAACTCTGTACAGCTGTAGCAAGGCTTCTTTATTCCTCTACTCCAAACCCCTGCAATAAAGGCCAACGTGCCATTTGCCTTCCTAATTGCGTGCTGCGCCTGCACGCTAACTTCCTGTGTTCCGTGTATAAACACACCCAAATCTCTTTCAACATCAACACTTACAAGTTTATCACCTTTTAAACAATATTCTGCCTTTTTATTCGTACAGCCAAAGTGAATAAGTTCACATTTCCCCATGTTACACACCATCTGCCATCTTGTTGCCCACTCACCTAACCTGTGTCTATCTCTTTGCAGCCTCTCTGTGTCCTCCCCACAGCTTACCTTCCCATCTAGCTTGGTATCATCAGCAAATGTAGATACGCTACTCTCTGTCTCTTCATCTAAGTCATTAATATCGATTATAAATAGCTGAGGACCCAGCACTGATCCTTGCAGCACTCCACTATTCACTGTCTGTCAACGTGAAAAAGCCCCAGGTATGCCCAGTCTCTGCTTCCTGTCCATTAATCCATCCTCTATCCATGTTAATATATTACCCCTTGAGCTCCGATCTTGCCTATTAACCTTTTGTGTGGCACCTTATTGAATGCCTTTTGGAAATCCAGGTAAACTACCTCTACTGGTTCCCCTTTACCTACCCTACTAGTTACATCCTCAAAAAACTCTAATAAACAGGATTTCCCTTTGCCAAAGCTATGTTCACTTGTTCTATTCAGGCTACGCTTTTCTAGGTGCATTGTTAAGACTTCCTCAATAATACATTCCAGCATTTTCTCAACAACTGATGTTCGGCTAACTGGCTTGTAGTTCACTGCGTTCTCTCTCCTGCCTTTCTTGAAAAGTAGAGTAACATTTGCCAATTTCCAGTCTAGTCGGACCGTTCCAGAATCTAAGGAATTTTGGAAAATCGCAGCCAGCCTATCCACTTTCTCTGCAGCAATCTCTTTTAGAATCGTAGGGTGTAGGGCTTCCGGTCCCCAGAATTTATTCAATTTTAGTCCTATAGGTTTCTCTAATATTTTGTCTCTGCTGATGTTAATTTCCCTGATTTCCTCACCCTTTTCGGTTCCTAGGTTACCGTCTATTTCTGGTACGGAACCTATGTATTCTACTGTGAAGACGGACACAAAATGCTTATTCAACCCCTCTGCCATTTCCTCATTAATTTCTCCTGTCTCTGAATCTAAGGGGTCAACGTTAACTTTAGCTACTCTCTTTCTTTTTACATATTTATAAAAGCTCTTACAATCCGTTTTTATATTTCTGGCTAGCTTACTCTCAGATTCTATTTTTTCCCTGGTGACCCTTTTGGTGACCCACTGCTGGGTTCTAAAACACGCCCAGTCCTCAGGCTTTACTACTGTTTATGAAGCATTGTGAGCTTCTTCTTTCACTCTAGTACTATCCTTAACTTCCTCAGTGAGCCAGGGGTGGGTCTTTCTTGCTGAGTTTTTGTTCTTCACTGGAATGTATTCTTGTTGGGCATTTGAATTGTTTCTTCAAATGTTTCTCCCTGTTTACTTACCACGATACCTATTAATCTATTTACCCAAAGCCGAGAGGCTGCTCCTCCTGGGTGGAGAGTCTAGGACACAGGGTCACAGTCTCTGGATAAGGGGTCAACCGTGTAAGACTGGGATGTGGAGTGTTGTGAATCTTTGGAATTCTCTACCCCAAAGAGATGTAGGTGCTCAGTCGTTGAGTATATTTGGACATGCATGGAGAACTTTTTGAACTCGAAAGGAATCAAATGTGGGGGGGACGGACAGGAAACTGGAGTTGAGGTAGAAGGACACCCTCAATCTTATTGAATGGCGCATCAGACTCAATGGGCTGATTAACCTCCTCCTGCCCCTATTTCTAACGTCAGGACAGGGCACCTGATGAGGTACTGGAGAGTAAGCAGCATTCACGCGTGCAGAAAAGCAGAAAAATAACACGTGGGAAAGGGGCTGTATGAGAATTAATTTCCACATCTGTATTTACAAGATGCACATTCTCAGACCACATTATGAAACAGCTATTTGTTTTGTATTTTGACAGACAGAAGTTGACGAAAATGGGCAAATCACAAAAAAGACATCAAACTTTCTGGCAATATGCGGAGTACATGTGAAAGTGAGGGTTTTCAATCACAGAGGATACAATACTTCCCAAATCAGTGACAGGTAGTTCCGGGACAGGTACAGCACAGGGTCAGATACAGAGTAAAGGTCCCTCTACACCGTCCCCATCAAACACTCCCAGGACAAGTAAATCACGGGGTAGGATACAGAGTAAAGCTCCTTCTACACTGTCCCCATCAATTACTCCCAGGACAGGTACAGCACAGGGGTAGATACAGAGTGAATCTCGCTCTACACTGTCCCCATCAAACACTCCCAGGACAGGGACAGCATGGGGTCAGTTGCAGAGTAAACTCCCTCTACACTGTCCCCATCAAACACTCCCAGCACAGGCACAGCACAGGGTTAGATACAGAGTAAAGCTCCCTCTACACTGTCCCCATCAAACATTCTCAGGACAGGTACAGCACGGGGTTAGATACAGAGTAAATCTCCCTCTACACTGTCCCCATCAAACCCTCCCAGGACAGGTACAGCACAGGGTTAGATACAGAGTAAAGCTCCCTCTACACTGTCCCCATCAAACATTCTCAGGACAGGTACAGCACGGGGTTAGATACAGAGTAAATCTCCCTCTACACTGTCCCCATCAAACCCTCCCAGGACAGGTACAGCACCGGGTTAGATACAGAGTAAATCTCCCTCTGCACCGTCCCCATCAAACACTCCCAGGACAGGTACAGCACGGGGTTAGATACAGAGTAAAGCTCACTCTACACTGTCCCCATCAAACACTCCCAGGACAGGTACAACATGGAGTTAGATACAGAGTAAACCTCCTCTACACTGTCCCCATCAAACACTCCCAGGACAGGTACCGCACGGGGTTAGATACAGAGTAAAGCTCCCTCTACACTGTCCTCATCAAACACTCCCAGGACAGGTACAGCACGGGGTTAGATACAGAGTAAATCTCCCTCTACACTGTCCCCATCAAACACTCCCAGGACAGGTACAGCACGGGGTTAGATAAAGAGTAAATCTCCCTCTACACTGTCCCCATCAAACACTCCCAATACAGGTACAGCACGGGGTTAGATACAGAGTAAAGCGGCCTCTGCACTGTCCCCATCAAACACTCCCAGGACAGGTACAGCACGGGGTTACGTACAGGGTAAAGCTCCCTCTACAGCGTCCCCATCAAACACTCCCAGGACAGGTACAGCCCGGGGTTAGATACAGAGTAAAGCGGCCTCTACACTGTCCCCATCAAACACTCCCAGGGCAGGTACAGCACAGGGTTAGATACAGAGTAAAATCCCTCTACACTGTCCACACTAAACACTGCCAGGAGAGGTACAGCACGGGGTTAGATACAGAGTAAATCTCCCTCTGCACTGTCCCTATCAAACACTCCCAGGGCAGGTACAGCACGGGGTTACATACAGAGTAAACTCCCTCTACACTGTCCCTATCAAACACTCCCAGGACAGGTACAGCACGGGGTTACGTACAGGGTAAAGCTCCCTCTACAGCGTCCCCATCAAACACTCCCAGGACAGGTACAGCCCGGGGTTAGATACAGAGTAAAGCGGCCTCTACACTGTCCCCATCAAACACTCCCAGGGCAGGTACAGCACAGGGTTAGATACAGAGTAAAATCCCTCTACACTGTCCACACTAAACACTCCCAGGACAGGTACAGCACGGGGTTAGATACAGAGTAAATCTCCCTCTACACTGTCCCTATCAATCACTCCCAGGACAGGTACAGCACGGGGTTAGATACAGAGTAAAGCTCCGTCTTCACTGCCCGCATCAAACACTCCCAGGACAGGTACAGCACGGGGTTAGATACAGAGTAAATCTCCCTCTACACTGTCCCTATCAAACACTCCCAGGGCAGGTACAGCACGGGGTTAGATACAGAGTAAATCTCCCTCTACACTGTCCCTATCAAACACTCCCAGGACAGGTACAGCACAGGGTTAGATACAGAGTAAATCTCCCTCTACACTGTCCCTATCAAACACTCCCAGGACAGGTACAGCACGGGGTTAGATACAGAGTAAACTCCCTCTACACTGTCCCTATCAAACACTCTCAGGACAGGTAGACGAGGTAGTGCATCTGAACGTGTATCATCTCCTCCTCAAGACAGGAGGAATTCCAGCCTGAATATATCAGTGGTTGCAGTTGGTGGTTGGAATGCCTGCAATGCACTTGGATTCCACAGTGTGGTGCCAGAACTCCACATTGAAACACAACAGTCTTTAGTGAGTGCGGAATCTCCCCAGCCAAAACGCCTCCCACCCAGCACCCACTGAATGGAGCTCTTCCATTGCTACCTGAGGAGATGCCAAACTCTGCACCTGCCCCCCACACACCCCCCCCCTCCGCCCATCCACCCCCCAACAGCTCACACTGGCCTTAGGATTAAACATCTGCTGGATACACTGACCAGGACCACAAGCCTGTCAACCCGAATGGACTCAGCCGCAGCACACAATTGCCATGGCAACACACTGGATTGACTCTCCCAACATCCCGATGCCCAGCGGGGGCGGGGGGGGGGTGGGGGTTGAGGTCGGGGTTAGGGGTGAGGTTGGGGTTCGGGGTTCGGTCAAGGTGAGGTGTGAGGTTGGGGTGAATGGGTTGGGGTTAGGAGTGAGGTCGGGGTTAGGGGTGAGGTTGGGGTTCGGGGTGAGTGGGTTGTGGTTAGAGGTCAGGAAGGGTAAATGGGGCAGGAGTCAGAGTTGAATTCCTGAGTTTTGCTGCCGATTAAAACAATCAAAAGCCTTTGATGCTAAAATCCACAGAAAAGCAGGAATATCCAATTTAATAAACAGGGGGTGAATTGCTGACTGAGCTTTTGGAAGGTGAGATCAGGATTGTGGGGATTTTGGGGGGTGGGGGGCAGGTGCTGATATCAGAGCAGAGGGGTATAGGGGGGAAAAAAAATCAGTCACCGCTCAGCATCTGCACTGCACAAGGCCAACTAAATTAAACAAGGATGTTTATAAAACTTCAATGATTGCACAACATCACAAACAAAAACACCCAGAACACAGACACACAACAAAGAAACAAGTAACCTTGGACCTTTAAGCCTAGCACCTGAAGTAGTTTAACACAACATTGAAATAATACGTAACTGGGGATGTTTTGCGACACATGACTCACAAACAAGCCGATGTGAGGGGTGAACTTGGCGGGGAATGGGAGACCTGTTTTTGGTTTCTCAATGACTCAGTGCAGGATGAGCTCTGGTCACTGGGTAAGCACCAGTTTTATTCCCAATGCATTACTCAGGGTGCGGCTCACTCCGAGCACGTTGCTGCTGGACCTTGGGCTAAGCAGTGAGCTGCCGGTCAGCAGTGCCAAGGCTCTCTCAGGGTCCAGTCAATGCCAGTGCGTGGAAATCGGGCGAGGGGAGCCCACGGCTGAGGGGAGGGAACTCAATGGCGTTACAGGCTTCCCAAACTCATCGCCTTGGTTCAATTTTAGGATGGAGCCTCAGGACAGGTCAGAGTGTTCCAGAGGGGGAGGGTGGGAAGGAGAGTCACTGGGAGCAGGGGACACTGGGGTTTGAAAGGAGACAGGAGAGAAAGGGAAGAAGTTGGGAATTTGGAAAGAGGTTAACAATCACACTCTGAAGAAAGGGCTCCGAGCTCCAGGACAGGAAAGCATGGTGATGTAGGGAGGACAGAAAGAGCCAACAGGAGGAGTTGGGTCTGCAAACACAGGAAAGTTGCAATCAATTCCTTATACATGGAGCGCGGGTCATACCTTCATCGGCGAGATGTGTGAGTGTGAAACGTAGCCATGAACATTCTCAATTTGAGAGAGATTCTTCTCTGAAACGTGAACAAGTTCTGGTCCCTTCATCTGATTGGGTAAGTGCGCTGGACTGTGCTCCAAGGGCGGAGTGTCTTCATCTTGGTAACGATATTTCTGGAAACAGAACAGGAAGAAAAGGTCAAAAGCCGCAGCAAAAGCCAGACAGACAAATTCAGAATAAAGACAAAAATTCCACTCAAAACCAAGTGGAATTACTGAGACGTGCTCCAGTGTTATACAGTCTGTCCCCACCACTACTATACCCCAGTGTTATATAGTGACAGACCTGTCCCCACGATTACTGCACCCCAGTGTTATACAGTGACAGACATGCCCCTACCATTACTCTAACCCAGTGTTTTACAGTGACAGTCCATACACAGCAGTACTTTACCACAGTGTAATCAGTGAAAGAACCATCCCCACCAGCACTGTACACCAGGGTCATACAGTGACAGACCTGGCCCCACTATCACTGTACCCCAGTGCTATACTGTGACAGACCCGGCCCCACCAGTACTGTACCCCAGTGTTATACAGTGACAGACCTGTCCCCACCAGTATTGTACCCCAGTGGTAGGCAGTGACAAACCCGTCTCCACCAGTTCTGTACCCCAGTTTTATACAGTGACAGACCCATTCCCACCAGTACTGTACCCGTGTTATACAGTGACAGACGAACCCCACCAGTACAGTGCCCTAGTTGTCTATAGTGACTGACCTGTCCCCACCAGTACTGTACCCCAGTGTTATGCAGTGAAAGAACGAGCCCCACCAGCACTGTACCACGGTGTCATACAGGTACAGACCTGTCCTCACCAGTACTGTACCCCGGTGTTATACAGTGACAGACCTGTCCCCACCAGTATTGTAATCCAGCGATATACAGTGATAGACCCATCCCCACCAGCACTGTACCCCAGTGATATACAGTGACAGACCTGTCCACGCCAGTACTGTACCCCAGTGTTATACAGTGACAAACCTGTCCCAACCAGTACTGAACCTCAGAGTTATATAATGACAGTCCATCTCTACAAGTACCGTAGCCCAGTATTATACAGTGACAGACCCGTCCCCACCAGTACTGTACCCCAGTGTTATACAGTGACAGACCCGTCCCAACCAGTACTGTACCCCAGTGTTTTACAGCGAAAGACCTGTGCCTGCCTGTACTGGAACCCAGTGTTATACAGTGACAGACCCATCCCCACCAGTACTGTACTCGTGTTATACAGTGACAGACAAACCCCAACAGTACAGTGCCCTAGTTGTCTATAGTGACAGACCTGTCCCCACCAGTACTGTACCCCAGTGTTATGCAGCGAAAGAACTGTCCGCACCAGCACTCTACCTCAGTGTTATACAGTGACAAACCTGTCCCCACCAGTTTTGTACTCCAGCGATATACGGTGACAGACCTGTCCACACCAATACTGTACCCCAGTGTTATACAGTGACAGATCCGTCCCCACCAATACTGTACCCGTGTTATACAGTGACAGACCTGTCCCCACCAGTACTGTACCCGTGTTATACAGTGACAGACCCGTCCCCACCAGTACTGTACCTGTGTTATACAGTGACAGACCTGTCCCCACCAGTACTGTACCCGTGTTATACTGTGACAGACAAACACAACCAGTACAGTGCCCTAGTTCTCTATAGTAACAGACCTGTCCCAACCACTACTGTACGCCAGTGTTTTACAGTGACAGATCTGTCCTAACCAGTACTGTACCCCAGTGTTATACAGTGACAGACCAGTCCCCACCAGTATTGTACCCCAGTGTAATACAGTGACAGACCTGTCCACACAAGTACTGTACCCCAGTGATATACAGTGACAGACCTGTCCCCACCTGTAGTGTACCCCAGTGATATACAATGACAGGCCCGTCCCCACCAGTACTGTACCCCTAATGTTATACAGTGACAGACCAGTCCCCACCAGAACTGTACCCCAGAGTTATACAGTGACAGACAAACCCCAACAGTACAGTGCCCTAGTTGTCTACAGTGACAGACCTGTCCCAAACAGTACTATACTCAGAGTAATACAGTGACAGACCTGTCCCCACCAGTACTGTACCCCAGTGTTATACAGTGACAGACCCGTCCCCACCAGTACTGTACCCCAGTGTTATACAGTGACAGACCCATCCCCACCAGTACTGTACCCCAGTGATATACAGTGACAGACCCGTCCCCACCAGTACTGTACCCCAGTGTTATACAGTGACAGACCTGTCCCCACCAGTACTGTACCCCGGTGATATACAGTGACAGACCCGTCCCCACCAGTACTGTACCCCAGAGTTATACCGTGACAGACTTCACCCATCAGTATTGTACCCGTGTTATACAGTGACAGACAAACCCCACCAGTACAGTGCCCTAGTTGTCTATAGTAACAGACCTGTCCCAACCAGTACTGCACCCCAGTGTTATACAGTGACAGATCCGTCCCCACCAGTACTGTACCCCAGTGTTATGCAGTGAAAGAACCAACCCCACCAGCACTGCACCCCAGTGTTATACAGTGACAGACCAGTCCCCACCAGTACTGTACCCCAGTGATATACAGTGACAGACCCGTCCCACCAGTACTGTATCCCAGTGTTATACAGTGACAGACCTGTCCACACCAGTACTGTACCCCAGTGTTTTACAGCGAAAGACCTGTGCCTGCCTGTACTGGAACCCAGTGTTATACAGTGACAGACCCATCCCCACCAGTACTGTACTCGTGTTATACAGTGACAGACAAACCCCAACAGTACAGTGCCCTAGTTGTCTATAGTGACAGACCTGTCCCAACCAGTGCTATACTCAGAGTTATACAGTGACAGACCTGTGCCCAACAATACTGTACCCCAGTGATATACAGTGACAGAATCCTCCCCACCAGTACTGTACCCCAGTGATATACAGTGACAGGCCTGACCCAACCGTACTTTACCCCAGTGTTATACCGTGAAAGACCCGTCCCCACCAGCACTGTACCCCAGTGTTATACAGTGACAGAACTGTCCATGCCAGTACTGTACCCCAGTGTTATACAGTGACAAACCTGTCCCAACCAGTACTGAACCTCAGAGTTATATAATGACAGTCCATCTCTACAAGTACCGTAGCCCAGTATTATACAGTGACAGACCCGTCCCCACCAGTACTGTACCCCAGTGTTATACAGTGACAGACCCGTCCCAACCAGTACTGTACCCCAGTGTTTTACAGCGAAAGACCTGTGCCTGCCTGTACTGGAACCCAGTGTTATACAGTGACAGACCCATCCCCACCAGTACTGTACTCGTGTTATACAGTGACAGACAAACCCCAACAGTACAGTGCCCTAGTTGTCTATAGTGACAGACCTGTCCCCACCAGTACTGTACCCCAGTGTTATGCAGCGAAAGAACTGTCCGCACCAGCACTCTACCTCAGTGTTATACAGTGACAAACCTGTCCCCACCAGTTTTGTACTCCAGCGATATACGGTGACAGACCTGTCCACACCAATACTGTACCCCAGTGTTATACAGTGACAGATCCGTCCCCACCAATACTGTACCCGTGTTATACAGTGACAGACCTGTCCCCACCAGTACTGTACCCGTGTTATACAGTGACAGACCCGTCCCCACCAGTACTGTACCTGTGTTATACAGTGACAGACCTGTCCCCACCAGTACTGTACCCGTGTTATACTGTGACAGACAAACACAACCAGTACAGTGCCCTAGTTCTCTATAGTAACAGACCTGTCCCAACCACTACTGTACGCCAGTGTTTTACAGTGACAGATCTGTCCTAACCAGTACTGTACCCCAGTGTTATACAGTGACAGACCAGTCCCCACCAGTATTGTACCCCAGTGTAATACAGTGACAGACCTGTCCACACAAGTACTGTACCCCAGTGATATACAGTGACAGACCTGTCCCCACCTGTAGTGTACCCCAGTGATATACAATGACAGACCCGTCCCCACCAGTACTGTACCCCTAATGTTATACAGTGACAGACCAGTCCCCACCAGAACTGTACCCCAAAGTTATACAGTGACAGACAAACCCCAACAGTACAGTGCCCTAGTTGTCTACAGTGACAGACCTGTCCCAAACAGTACTATACTCAGAGTAATACCGTGACAGACCTGTCCCCACCAGTACTGTACCCCAGTGTTATACAGTGACAGACCCGTCCCCACCAGTACTGTACCCCAGTGTTATACAGTGACAGACCCATCCCCACCAGTACTGTACCCCAGTGATATACAGCGACAGACCCGTCCCCACCAGTACTGTACCCCAGTGTTATACAGTGACAGACCTGTCCCCACCAGTACTGTACCCCGGTGATATACAGTGACAGACCCGTCCCCACCAGTACTGTACCCCAGAGTTATACCGTGACAGACTTCACCCATCAGTATTGTACCCGTGTTATACAGTGACAGACAAACCCCACCAGTACAGTGCCCTAGTTGTCTATAGTAACAGACCTGTCCCAACCAGTACTGCACCCCAGTGTTATACAGTGACAGATCCGTCCCCACCAGTACTGTACCCCAGTGTTATGCAGTGAAAGAACCAACCCCACCAGCACTGCACCCCAGTGTTATACAGTGACAGACCAGTCCCCACCAGTACTGTACCCCAGTGATATACAGTGACAGACCCATCCCCACCAGTTCTGTACCCCAGAGTTATAACGTGACAGACATGACCCACCAGTACTGTATCCCAGTGTTATACAGTGACAGACCTGTCCACACCAGTACTGTACCCCAGTGTTTTACAGCGAAAGACCTGTGCCTGCCTGTACTGGAACCCAGTGTTATACAGTGACAGACCCATCCCCACCAGTACTGTACTCGTGTTATACAGTGACAGACAAACCCCAACAGTACAGTGCCCTAGTTGTCTATAGTGACAGACCTGTCCCAACCAGTGCTATACTCAGAGTTATACAGTGACAGACCTGTGCCCAACAATACTGTACCCCAGTGATATACAGTGACAGAATCCTCCCCACCAGTACTGTACCCCAGTGATATACAGTGACAGGCCTGACCCAACCGTACTTTACCCCAGTGTGATACCGTGAAAGACCCGTCCCCACCAGCACTGTACCCCAGTGTTATACAGTGACAGAACTGTCCATGCCAGTACTGTACCTCAGAGTTATATAGTGACAGTCCATCTCCACATGTACCGTACCCCAGTGTTATTCAGTGACAGACCCATCCCAACCAGTACTGTTCCCCAGTGTTATACACCGACAGACCTGTCCACACCAGCACTGTACCCCAGTGTTATGCGGTGAAAGAACCAACCCCACCAGCACTGCACCCCAGTGTTATACAGTGACAGACCTGTCTCCACCACTACTGTACCCCTGTGATATACAGTGATAGACCAGTCCCCACCAGTACTGTACCCCAGTGATATACAGTGACAGACCCGTCCCCACCAGTTCTGTACCCCAGAGTTATACCGTGACAGACTTGACCCACCAGTACTGTACCCCAGTGTTATACAGTGACAGACCTGTCTCCACCACTACTGTACCCCTGTGTTATACAGTGAAAGACCTTTCCCCACTAGTACTGTACCCCACTGTTATACAGACACAGACCTGTTTCCACCAGTATTGTACCCCAGTGTTATACAATGACAGACCCATCCCCACCAATACTGCAGACCGGTGTTATACAGTGACAGAACAAAAACAGAATTACCTGGAAAAACTCAGCAGGTCTGGCAGCATCGGCGGAGAAGAAAAGAGTTGAAGTTTCGAGTCCTCTTGACCCTTCAGCAGAACTATATAGTATATCGAACGATTCAGTTCTGCTGAAAGGTCATGAGGACCCAAAACATCAACTCTTTTCTTCTTCGCCGATGCTGCCAGAACTGCTGAGTTTTTCCAGGTAATTCTGTTTTTGTTTTGGAATTCCAGCATCCGCAGTTTTTTGTTTTTATACAGTGACAGACCTGTCCCCACCAGTACTGTACCTCAGTGTTATACAGTATCAGCCTTGTCCCCAACTTCACAGTACCCTAGTGTTATTCAGTGACAGGACTCTCCCTGCCAGTACTGTACACCAATGTTATACAGTGACACAGCCGTCAGAACCAGAACTGTACCCCAGTTATACAGACACAGACCTGTCTCCACCAGTACTGTACCCCAGTTTTAAACAGTGACAATCCGTACCCAGCAGTACTGTACCACAGTGTATACAGTGAGAGAACCATCCACACCAGTACTGTACCCCAGTGTTACACAGTGAAAGAACCATCCCCACCAGCACTGTACACCAGGGTTATACAGTGACAGACCCGGCCCCACCATCACTGTACCCCAGTGCTATACGGTGACATACACGGCCCCACCAGTACTGTACCTCAGTGTTATACAGTGACAGACCTGTCCGCACCAGTATTGTACCCCAGTGTTAGACAGTGGCAGACCCGTCTCCACCAGTTCTATATCCCAGTATTATACAGTGACAGACCTGTCCGCACCAGTACCGTACCCCAGTGTTATGCAGTGAAAGAACTATCCCCACCAGCACTGTACCCCAGTGTCATTCAGTGACAGACCTGTCCCCACCAGTACTGTACCCCAGTGTTATACAGTGACAGACCTGACCCCACCAGTATTGTAATCCAGTGATATACAGTGATAGACCCGTCCCCACCAGTACTGTACCCCAGTGTTATACAGTGACAGACCTGTCCACACCAGTACTGTACCCCAGTGTTATACAGTGACAGACCCGTCCCCACCAGTACTGTACCCGTGTTATACAGTGACAGACAAACCCCACCCCTACAGTGCCCTATTTGTCTATAGTGACAGACCTGTCCCAACCAGCACTGTACCTCAGAGTTATACAGTGACAGTCCATCTCCACAAGTACCGTAACCCAGTGTTATACAGTGACAGACCTGTCCACACCAGTACTGTACCCCAGTGTTTTACAGCAAAAGACCTGTGCCTGCCTGTAAGGAACCCAGTGTTATACAGTGACAGACCCGTCCCCACCAGTACTGTACTCGTGTGATACAGTGACAGACAAACCCCACCAGTACAGTGCCCTAGTTGTCTATAGTGACAGACCTGTCCCAACCAGTACTGTACTCAGAGTTAAACAGTGACAGACCTGTGCCAATCAGTACTGTACCCCAGTGCTATACAGTGACAGAACGCTCCCCAAAAGTACTGTACCCAAGTGTTATACAGTGACAGACATGTCCCCACCAGTACTGTACCCCAGTGATATACAGTGACAGAATCCTCCCCACCAGTACTGTACCCCAGTGTTATACAGTGACTGACCAGTCCACACAAGTTTTGTACCCCAGAGTTATGCAGTGACCGACCTGACCCACCAGTACTGTACCCTACTGTTAACAGTGACAGAATTGTCTCCACCCATTCTGTACCCGTGTTACACAGAGACAGACCAGTCCGCACCACGGCTGCACCCAAGGGTTATACAGCGACAGACCTAACCCCAACAGGACTGTGTCCAAGTGCTATACAGTGTCGGGACTGTCCCCACAAGCACTGCAGCACAGAGGTGTACAGCGACACATCCCTCACTACTAGTATTGTACGCCACTGTTTTATAGACACAGATCTGTACCCACCTGTATTGTACCCCAGTGTTATACAGTGACAGACCCATCCCCACCAGTACTGCACACCAGTGTTATACAGTGACAGAAGAAAAACAGAATTACCTGGAAAATCTCAGCAGGTCTGGCAGCATCGGCTGAGAAGAAAAGAGTTGACGTTTCGAGTCCGCATGACCATTCAGCAGAACTATATAGTATATCGACAGACAGTGACAGACCTTTCTCACCAGGACTGTACCCCAGTGTTATACAGTAACAGACCTCTTCCCACCTGTACTGTACCTCAGTGTTATACCGTGACAGACCTGTCCCCACCATAATGTACCCCAGTGTTATACAGTGACAGACCTGTCCCCACCAGTACTGTACCCCAGTGTTATACTGTGACAGACCCGTCCCCACCAGTACTGTACCCCAGAGTTATACAGTGACAGACCCGTCCCCACTAGTACTGTACCCCAGAGTTATACGGTGACAGACCTGTCCCCACCAGTACTGTACCCCAGTGTTATACAGACACAGACCGTTCCCCACCATTACAGTACACCTGTGTTATACAATAACACATCCATCCCCACCAGTACTGTACCCCAAAGTTATACAGTGACAGAATTGTCTCCACCCGTACTGTACCCCAGTGATATGCAGTGACAGACCATCCAAACAAGTTTTGTTCCCCTGAGTTATATAGTGACAGACCTGACCCACCAGTACTGTAGCCCACTGTTAACAGTGGCAGAATTGTCTCCACCTGTATTGTACCCGTGTTATAGTGACAGACCCGTCTGCCCACGGCTTCACCCCAGCGTTATACAGGGACAGAGGTCACCCTACCAGGACTGTGCCCAAGTACTATACAGTGTCAGGACTGTGCCCACCAGCACTGCAGCCCAGAGGTATACAGTGACACTTACGTCACCACCACTACTGTACCCCACTGTTATACAGACACAGACCTGTCCCCCCAGTACTGTACACCAGTGTTATACAGTAACAAATCCGTCACCACAAGTATTGTACCCCAGTGTTAAACAGACAAAGACCTGTACACACCTTTACCGTACCCCAGTGTTATAAAGACACAGACCTGTCCCCACCAGTATTGTACCCCGGTGATATACAGCGACAGACCCGTCCCAACCAGTACCGTCCCCCTAATGTTATACAGTGACAGACCTCTCCCCACCAGTACAGTACCCTAGTGTTATACTGTGACAGGGCTGTCCCATCCGTACTTTACCCCAGTGTTATACAGTGACAGACCTGTCCACACCAGAACTGTAACCCAGTGTTATACAGTGACAGACCTGTCCCCACCAGTACAGTACCCCAGTGTTATACAGTGACAGACCTGTCCACACCAGTACAGTATCCCGGTGTTTTACAGTGCCAGACCTGTGCCTGCCTGTACTGTATCCCAGTGTTATACAGTGATAGACAAACCCCATCAGTACAGTGCCCTAGTTGTCGTTACTGACAGATCTGTCCCAACCAGGCCTGTACCCCAGAGTTATACAGTGACAGACCCGTCCCCACCAGTACTGTACCCCAGTGTTATACAGTGACAGACCAGTCCCGATCAGTTCTGTACCCCAGAGTTATACAGTGACAGACCCGTCCCCACCAGTACTGTACCCCAGTGTTATACAGTGACAGACCAGTCCCGGTCAGTTCTGTACCCCAGAGTTATACAGTGACAGACCTATACCCACCAGAACTGAACCACAGTCTTATACAGTGACAGACCCGTCCCCACTGGTTCTGTACCCCAGAGTCATACAGTGACAGACGTGACCCACCAGTATTGTACGTCAGTGTTATACAGCGACATACGTAACCCCACCAAGACTGTGCCCAAGTACTATACAGTGTCGGGACTGTCACCACCAGCACTGCAGCCCAGAGGTTTACAGTGACACTTCTGTCACCACCAGTACTGTACCCCACTGTTATACAGACACAGACATGTCCCCCCAGTACTGTACACCAGTGTTATACAGTGACAGGCCTGTCCCCACCAGTACTGTACCCCAGTGTTATACAGTGACAGGCCTGTCCCCACCATTACTGTACCCCAGTGTTATACAGTGACAGACCCGTCCACACCAGTATTGTACCCTAATGTTATACAGTGACAGAACTCTCCCAACCAAGACTGAAACCCAGTGTTATACAGTAACAGATTTGTCCCCGCCAGAACAGTGTCGTAGGGTTATACAGAAACAGAATTTCCACCACCAACAGACCGTCCCCACCAGTACTGTACCCCAGTGTTATACTGTGACAGGCCCGTCCCCACCAGTACTGTACCCCAGTGTTATACAGTGACAGACCCATCCCCACCAGTACTGTACCCCAGAGTTATACAGTGACAGACCTGTCCCCACCAGTACTGTACCCCAGCGTTATACAGCGACAGACCCGTCCCCACCAGAACTGAACCCCAGTGTTATACAGTGACAGTCCTGTCCCCAGCAGTACTGTACACCAGACTTATACAGTGACAGACCTGTCCCCACCACAACTGTACCCCAGTGTTATACAGTGACAGACCCGTCCCCAACAGTATTGTACCCCAGTGTTATACAGTGATAGACATTTCCCCACCAGTACTGTACCCCAGAGTTATACAGTGACAGATCTGTCCCCACAAGTACTGTACCCCAGAGTTATACAGTGACGGACTGGACCCACCAGTACTGTACCCCAGTGTTATACAGTGACAGACCTGTCTCCACCACTCCTGTACCCCAGTGTAATAAAGTGACAGACCTGTCCCCACCACAACTGTAGCCCAGTGTTATACAGTGACAGCCCCGTCCCCACCAGTAATGTACCCCAGAGTTATACAGTGACAGACCTGTCCCCACCAGTACTGTACCCCAGTGTTATACAGACACAGACCAATCCCCACCATTACTGTACACCTGTGTTATACAATAACACATCCATCCCCACCAGTACTGTACCCCAAAGTTATACAGTGACAGAATTGTCTCCACCCGTACTGTACCCCAGTGATATGCAGTGACAGACCGGACCCAACAAGTTTTGTTCCCCTTAGTTATATAGTGACAGACCTGACCCACCAGTACTGTAGCCCACTGTTAACAGTGGCAGAATTGTCTCCACCTGTACTGTACCCGCGTTATACAGTGACAGACCCGTCCGCACCACGGCTTCACCCCAGGGTTATACAGGGACAGAGGTCACCCTACCAGGACTGTGCCCAAGTACTATATAGTGTCAGGACTGTGCCCACCAGCACTGCAGTCCAGAGGTATACAGTGACACTTCCGTCACCACCACTACTGTACCCCACTGTTATAGAGACACAGACCTGTCCCCACCAGTACTGTACCCCAGTGTTATACAGTGACAAATCCATCACCACAAGTATTGTACCCCAGTGTTAAACAGACACAGACCTGCCCACACCTTTACTGTACCCCAGTGTTATAAAGACACAGCCCTGTCCCCACCAGTATTGTACCCCAGTGATATACAGCGACAGACCCGTCCCCACCAGTATTGTTCCTCAGAATTATGCAGTGAAAGACTTGACCCACCAGTACTTTATCACAGAGATATACAGTGATAGACGTTTCCCCACCAGTACTGTATCCCACTGTTATACAGACACAGACCTGTCCCCACCAGTACGGTACCCCAGTGTTATACAGTGACAGGCCTGACCCAACTGTACTTTACCCCAGTGTTATACAGTGACAGACCCGTCCCCACCAGTACTGTACCCCAGTGTTATACAGTGACAAACCTGTACCCACCAGAACTGTATCCCAGTGTTATACAGTGACAGACCAGTCCCGATCAGATCTGTACCCCAGAGTTATACAGTGACAGACCTGTACCCACCAGAACTGAACCCCAGTGTTATACAGTGACAGACCCGTCCCCACTGGTTCTGTACCCCAGAGTCATACAGTGACAGACGTGACCCACCAGTACTGTACCTCAGTGTTATACAGCGACATACGTAACCCCACCAAGACTGTGCCCAAGTACTATACAGTGTCGGGACTGTCACCACCAGCACTGCAGCCCAGAGGTATACAGTGACACTTCTGTCACCGCCAGTAATGTACCCCACTGTTATACAGACACAGAACTGTCCCCCCAGTACTGTACCCTAGTGTTATACAGTGACAGACCTGTCCCCACCATTACTGTACCCCAGTGTTATACAGTGACAGACCCGTCCCCACCAGTATTGTACCCTAATGTTATACAGTGACAGAACTCTCCCAACCAAGACTGAACCCCAGTGTTACACAGTAACAGATTTGTCCCCACCAGAACAGTGTCATAGGGTTATACAGAAACAGAACTTCCACCACCAACAGACGGTCCACACCAGTACTGCACCCCAGTGTTATACAATGACAGACCTGTCCCCACCAGTACTGCACCCCAGTGTTATACAGTGACACACCTGTCCCCACCAGTACTGTACCCAAGTCTTATACAGTGACAGACCTGTCCCCACCGGTACTGCACCCCAGTGTTATACAGTGACAGACCTGTCCCCACCAGTACTGTACCCCAGTGTTCTACAGTGACGGAACCATGCACACCAGTACTGTACCCCAGAGTTATACAGTGACAGACCTGTCCCCACCAGTACTGTACCCCAGTGTTATACAGCGACAGACCTGTCCCCACCAGAACTGAACCCCAGTGTTATACAGAGACAGACCTGTCCCCACCAATACTGTACCCCAGTGTTATACAGTGACGGACCTGTCCCCACCAGAACTGAACCCCAGTGTTATACAATGACAGTCCTGTCCCCAACAGTACTGTACCCCAGTGTTATACAGTGACAGACCTGTCCCCACCAGAACTGAACCCCAGTGTTATACAGAGACAGACCTGTCCCCACCAATACTGTACCCCAGTGTTATACAGTGACGGACCTGTCCCCACCAGGACTGAACCCCAGTATTATACAATGACAGTCCTGTCCCCAACAGTACTGTACACCAGAGTTATACAGTGACAGACTTGACCCACCAGTACTGTACCCCAGTGTTATACAGTGACAGACCTGTCCCCACCACAACTGTACCCCAGTGTTATACAGTGACAGCCCCGTCCCCACCATTATTGTAACCCAGTGTTATACAGTGATAGACATTTCCCTACCAGTACTGTACCCCAGAGTTATACAGTGACAGAGCCGTCCCCACCAATACTGTACCCCAGTGTTCTACAGTGACAGACCCGTCCCCACCAGAACTGAACTCCAGTGTTATACAGTGACAGATCTGTCCCCACCAGTACTGTGCACCAGTGTTATACAGTGACAGACCCGTCCCCACCAGAACTGTACCCCAGAGTTATACAGTGACAGACTGGACCCACCAGTACTGTACCCCAGTGTTATAGTGACAGACCTGTCTCCACCACTCCTGTACCCCAGTGTAATAAAGTGACAGACCTGTCCCCACCACAACTGTACCCCAGTGTTAAACAGTGACAGCCCCGTCCCCACCAGTAATGTACCCCAGAGTTATACAGTGACAGACCTGTCCCCACCAGTACTGTACCCCAGTGTTATACAGACACAGACTGATCCCTACCATTACTGTACACCTGTGTTATACAATGACACATCCATCCCCACCAGTACTGTACCCCAAAGTTATACAGTGACAAAATTGTCTCCACCTGTACTGTACGCCAGTGATATGCAGTGACAGACCGGACCCAACAAGTTTTGTTCCCCTTAGTTATACAGTGACAGACCTGACCCACCAGTACTGTACCCCAGTGTTATAGAGTAACAGATTTGTCCCCACCAGTACTGAACCCTAGTGTTATACAGTGACAGACCTGTCCCCACCAGCACTGTACCCCAGTGTTATATAGTCATAGACCCGTCCCCACCAGCACTGTACCCCAGTGTTATACAGTGACAGACCCATCTCAACAAGTACTTTACCCCAGTGTTATACAGTGACAGAACCATCCCCACCAGAACTGTACCCCAGTGTTATACAGTGACAGACCTGTTCCCACCAGTAGTGCAACCAAGTGTTATACAGTGACAGAGCCGTCCCCACCAGTACCGTACCCCAGTGTTCTACAGTGATGGACCCATCCCCACCGGTACTGAACCCCAGTGTTATACAGTGACAGACCTGTCCCCACGAGTACTGTACCCCAGTGTTATACAGACACAGACCGTTCCCCACCATTACAGTACACCTGTGTTATACAATGACACATCCATCCCCACCAGTACTGTACCCCAAAGTTATACAGTGACAGAATTGTCTCCACCCGTACTGTACCCCAGTGATATGCAGTGACAGACCGGACCCAACAAGTTTTGTTCCCCTTAGTTATACAGTGACAGACCTGACCCACCAGTACTGTAGCCCACTGTTAACAGTGGCAGAATTGTCTCCACCTGTATTGTACCCGTGTTATAGTGACAGACCCGTCCGCACCACGGCTGCACCCCAGGGTTATACAGGGACAGAGGTCACCCTACCAGGACTGTGCCCAAGTACTATATAGTGTCAGGACTGTGCCCACCAGCACTGCAGCCCAGAGGTATACAGTGACACTTCCGTCACCACCACTACTGAACCCCACTGTTATACAGACACTGACCTGTCCCCCAGTACTGTACCCCACTGTTATACAGACACAGATCGGTCCCCCCAGTACTGTACAGAAGTGTTATACAGTGACAATTCTGTCACCACAAGTATTGTACCCCAGTGTTAAACAGACAAAGACCTGTACACACCTTTACTGTACCCCAGTGTTATAAAGACACAGACCTGTCCCCACCAGTATTGTACCCCAGTGATACACAGCGACAGACCCGTCCCCACCAGTACCGTCCCCCTAATGTTATACAGTGACAGACCGTTCCCCACCAGTACAGTACCCTAGTGTTATACTGTGACAGGGCTGTCCCAACCGTACTGTACCCCAGTGTTATACAGTGACAGACCTGTCCCCACCAGAACTGTACCCCAGTCTTATACAGTGACAGACCTGTTCCCACCAGTAGTGCAACCAAGTGTTATACAGTGACAGACCAGTCCCCACCAGTACTGTATCCCAGTGTTATACAGTGACAGACCAGTCCCCACCAGAACTGAACCCCAGTGTTATACAGTGACAGACCTGTCCCCACCAGGACATTTCTCCAGTGTTATACAGTGACAGACCCGTCCCCACTGGTTCTGTATCTCATAGTCATACAGTGACAGATGTGACCCACCAGTACTGTACCCCAGTGTTATACAGTGACAGACGTGACCCACCTGTACTGTACCCCAGTGTAATAAAGTGACAGACCTGACCCCACCAAAACTGTACCCCAGTGTTATACAGTGATAGACATTTCCCCACCCGTACTGTACCCCACTGTTATACAGACACAGACATGTCCCCACAATACTGTCCATCTGTGTTATACAGTGATACATCAATCAGCACCAGTACTGTACCCCACTGTTATACAGTGGCAGAATTGTCTCCACCCGTACTGTACCCGTGTTACACAGTGACAAACCAGTCCGCTCCACGGCTGCACCCCAGGGTTATACAGCAACATACGTAACCCCACCAGGACTGTGCCCAAATTCTATACAGTGTCGGGACTGTCACCACCAGCACTGCAGCCCAGAGGTATACAGTGACACTTCTGTCACCACCAGTACTGTACCCCACTGTTATACAGACACAGACCTGTCCCCACCAGTACTGTACCCCATTGCTATACAGTGACAGACCTGTCCCCACGAGTACTGTATCCCAGTGTTATACAGTGACAGAACCCTCCCCACTAGTACTGTACCCCAGGGCAATACAGTGACAGACCTGTCCCCACCAGTACTGTACCCCAATTGTTATACAGTGACAGACATGATCCCACAAGTACTGTACCCCAGTGTTGTACAGTGACAGACCCGTCCCCACCAGTACTGTACCCCAGTGTTATACAGTGACAGACCTGATCCCACCAGTACTGTACCCCAGTGATATAAAGTGACTTGCTTGTTCCCACCTTTACTGTACCGAATGTTATACAGATACAGACCTGTCCACACCAGTACTGTACCCCAGTGTTATAGAGTAACAGATTTTTCCCCACCAGTACTGAACCCTAGTGTTATACAGTGACAGACCCGTCCCCACCAGCACTGTACCCCAGTGTTATATAGTCATAGACCCGTCCCCACCAGCACTGTACCCCAGTGTTATACAGTGACAGACCCATCTCAATAAGTACTTTACCCCAGTGTTATACAGTGACAGAACCATCCCCACCAGAACTGTACCCCAGTGTTATACAGTGACAGACCTGTTCCCACCAGTAGTGCAACCAAGTGTTATACAGTGACAGAGCTGTCCCCACCAGTACCGTACCCCAGTGTTCTACAGTGATGGACCCATCCCCACCGGTACTGAACCCCAGTGTTATACAGTGACAGACCTGTCCCCACCAGTACTGTACCCCAGTGTTATACAGACACAGACTGTTCCCCACCATTACTGTACACCTGTGTTATACAATGACGCATCCATCCCCACCAGTACTGTACCCCAAAGTTATACAGTGACAGAATTGTCTCCACCCGTACTGTACCCCAGTGATATGCAGTGACAGACCGGACCCAACAAGTTTTGTTCCCCTTAGTTATACAGTGACAGACCTGACCCACCAGTACTATAGCCCACTGTTAACAGTGGCAGAATTGTCTCCACCTGTATTGTACCCGTGTTATTGTGACAGACCCGTCTGCACCACGGCTTCACCCCAGGGTTATACAGGGACAGAGGTCACCCTACCAGGACTGTGCCCAAGTACTATACAGTGTCAGGACTGTGCCCACCAGCACTGCAGTCCAGAGGTATACAGTGACACTTCCGTAACCACCACTACTGTACCCCACTGTTATACAGACACAGACCTGTCCCCCCAGTATTGTACCCCAGTGTTAAACAGACAAAGACCTGTACACACCTTTACTGTACCCCAGTGTTATAAAGACACAAACCTGTCCCCACCAGTATTGTACCCCAGCGATATACAGCGACAGACCCGTCCCCACCAGTACCGTCCCCCTAATGTTATACAGTGACAGACCTCTCCCCACCAGTACAGTACCCTAGTGTTATACTGTGACAGTGCTGTCCCAACCGTACTTTACCCCAGTGTTATACAGTGACAGACCTGTCCCCACCAGAACTGTAACCCAGTCTTATACAGTGACAGACCTGTTCCCACCAGTAGCGCAACCAAGTGTTAAACAGTGACAGAGCCGTCCCCACCAGTACTGTACCCCAGTGTTATACAGCGACAGACCCGTCCCCACCAGTACCGTCCCCCTAATGTTATACAGTGACAGACCTCTCCCCACCAGTACAGTACCCTAGTGTTATACTGTGACAGTGCTGTCCCAACCGTACTTTACCCCAGTGTTATACAGTGACAGACCTGTCCCCACCAGAACTGTAACCCAGTCTTATACAGTGACAGACCTGTTCCCACCAGTAGTGCAACCAAGTGTTAAACAGTGACAGAGCCGTCCCCACCAGTACTGTACCCCAGTGTTATACAGTGACAGACCAGTCCCCACCAGTACTGTATCCCAGTGTTATACAGTGACAGACCTGTCCCCACCAGAACTGAACCCCAGTGTTATACAGTGACAGACCTGTCCCCACCAGAACTGTTCTCCAGTGTTATACAGTGACAGACCCGTCCCCACTGGTTCTGTATCCCAGGGTCATACAGTGACAGATGTGATCCACCAGTACTATACCTCAGTGTTATACAGTGACAGACCCGCCCCCACCAGTACTGTACCCCACTGTTATACAGACACAGACCTGTCCCCACAATACTGTACACCTGTGTTATACAGTGACACATCCGTCCCCACCAGTACTGTACCCCACTGCTATACAGTGGCAGAATTGTCTCCACCCGTACTGTACCCGTGTTAAACAGTGACAGACCCGTCCGCACCACGGCTGCACCCCAGTGTTATACGGCGACATACGTAACCCCACCAGGACTGTGCCCAAGTACTATACAGTGTCGGGACTTTCCCCAACAGCACTGCAGCCCAGAGGTATACAGTGACACTTCTGTCACCACCAGTACTGTACCCCACTGTTGTACAGACACAGACCTGTCCCCCCTGTACTGTACCCCAGTGTTATACAGTGACAAATCCATCACCACAAGTATTGTACCCCAGTGTTAAACAGACACAGACCTGCCCATAGCTTTACTGTACCACAGTGTTATAAATACACGGACCTGTCCTCACCAGTATTGTACCCCAGTGATATACAGCGACAGATCTGTTCCCACCAGTAGTGCAACCAAGTGTTATACAGTGACAGAGCCGACCCCACCAGTACTGTACCCCAGTGTTCTACAGTGACGGACCCATCCCCACCAGTACTGTACCTCATGTTATACAGTGACAGACCTGTCCCCACCAGTACTGTACCCCAGAGTTATACAGTGACAGACCTATCCCCACCAGTACTGTACCCCAGTGTTATACAGTGACAGACCTGTCCACACCAGGACTGTACCCCAGGGCAATACAGTGACAGACCCGACCCCACCAGTACTGTACCCCAGAGTTATACAGTGACAGACCCATCCCCAGCAGTACTGTACCCCAATTGTTATACAGTGACAGACCTGATCCCACCAGTACTGTACCCCAGAGTTATACAGTGACAGACCCATCCCCACCAGTACTCTATCCCAGTGTTATACAGTGACAGACCTGTCCCCACCAGTACTGTACTCCAGTGTTATACAGTGACAGACCTGTCCCCACCAGTACTGTACCCCAGTGTTATACAGTGACAGACCCGTCCCCGCCAGCGCTGTACCCCAGTGTTATATAGTGATAGACCCGTCCTCACCAGCACTGTAACCCAGTGTTATACAGTGACAGTCCCATCTCAACCAGTACTTTACCCCAGTGTTATACAGTGTCAGAACCATCCCCACCAGCACTGTACCCCAGTGTTATACAGTGAGAGACCTGTCTCCACCATGACGGTAACCCAGTGTTATACAGTGACAGACCCATCTCAACCAGGACTTTACCCCAGTGTTATACAGTGACAGACCCATCACCACCAGTACTGTACCCCAGTATTATACAGTGACACTTCCATCAGCACCAGTACTGTATCTCAGTTACACAGACACAGATTTGTCCTCACCAGTACTGTACCCCAATGTTATACAATGACAGACTTGTCCCCACCACTATTGTACCCTAGTGTTATAGTGACAGACCTCTCCCCACCAGGACTGAACCCCAGTGTTATACAGTAACAGATTTGTCCCCAACAGAACAGTGCCGTAGGGTTATACAGAAACATAATTGGCCCCACCAACAGACCTGTCCCCTCCAATACTGTACCCCAGTGTAATACAGTGACAGACCCGTCCCCACTGGAGCTGAACCCCAGTGTTACACAGGGACAGGCCTGTACACACCGGTACTGTACCCCAATATCACACTCTGACAGATCCGTCCCCACCAGTGCTGTACCCCACTGTTATACAGACACTGACCAGTCCCCCCAATACTGTACACCTGTGTTATACAGTGACACATAAGTCCCCACCAGTACTATACCTCAAAGTTACACACTGACAGACCCGTCCCCACCAGTACTGTACCCCACTGTTATACAGACACTGACCAGTCCCCCCAATACTGTACACCTGTGTTATACAGTGACACATAAGTCCCCACCAGTACTATACCTCAAAGTTACACAGTGACAGACCCGTCCCCAAAAGTCCTGCACCACAGAGTATACAATGACAGAACTGACCCACCAGTACTGTACCTCAGTGTTATACAGTGGCAGAATTGTCTCCACCCGTACTGTACCCATGTTACACAGTGACAGACCCGTCCGCACCACGGATGCACCCCAGTGTTATACAGGGACAGACGTAACCCCACCAGGACTATGCCCAAGTACTGTACAATGTCGGGACTGTCCCCAACAGCACTGCAGCCCAGAGGTATACAGTGACACTTCCGTCACCACCACTACTGTACCCCACTGTTATACAGACACTGACCTGTCCCCCCAGTACTGTACCCCAGTTTTATACAGTGACAAATCCGTCACCACAAGTATTGTACCCCAGTGTTAAACAGATGCAGACCTGCCCACACCTTTACTGTACCCCAGTGTTATAAAGACACAGTCCTGTCTCCACCAGTATTGTACCCCAGTGTTATACAGTGACAGACCTGTCCCCCCAGTACTGTACCCCAGTGTTATACAGTGACAGACCTGTCCCCCCAGTACTGTACCCCAGTGTTATACAGTGACAGACCTGTCCCCCCAGTACTGTACCCCAGTGTTATACAGTGACAGACCTGTCCCCCCAGTACTGTACACCTATGTTATACAGTGACACATCCGTCAGCACCAGTACTGTACACCAATGTTATACAGACACAGACCTGTCCCCACCAATACTGCATGCCAACGTTATGCAATGACAGACCCGTCCCCACCAGTATTGAACCACAGTTTTATACAGTAACAGATTTGTCCCCACCTGAACTTGGCCGTAGGGTTATACAGAAAAATAATTGCCCGCACCAACAGATCTGTCCCCTCCAGTACTGTACCCCAGTGTTGTACAGTGATAGACACGTCCCCACTGGAGCTGAACCCCAGTATTACACAGCTACAGGCCTGTACTCACCAGTACTGTACCCCAGTGTTATACAGTGACAGACACGTCCCCACCAGTACTGTACCCCAGTGTTATACAGTGACAGACCTGTCCCCACCAGTACTGTACCCCAGTGTTATACAGTGACAGACCTGTCCCCACCAGTACCGTACCCCAGTGTTATACAGCGACAGACCTGTCCCCACCAGTACAGTACCCCAGTGATATACAATGACAGACCCGATCCCACAAGTTCTGTAGCTCAGAGTTATACCGTGACAGACTTGACCCACCAGTACTGTACCCCAGTGTTATACAGTGACAGACCTGTCTCCACCACTACTATACCCCAGTGTTATAGTGAAACATCCGTTAGCACCAGAACTGTACCCCAGTTATACAGACACAGACCTGTCCCCGACAATACTGTACCCAAGTGTTACACAGCGACAGACCCGTCAGCACAACTTCTGTACCCCACTGTTATACAGTGACAGACCTGACCCACCAGTACTGTACCCCACTGTTATACAGTGACAGAATTGTCTCCACCCGTACTGTACCCGTGTTACACAGTGACAGACCCGTCCGCACCACGGCTGCACCCCAGGGTTATACAGGGACAGACGTAACCCCACCAGGACTATGCCCATTTACTATACAGTGTTGCGACTGTCCCCAACAGCACTACAGTCCAGAGGAATATAGTGACACGTCCGTCACCACCACTACTGTACCCCACTGTTATACAGACACAGACCTGTCCCCCCAGTACTGTACCCCAGTTTTATACAGTGATAAATCCGTCACCACAAGTATTGTACCCCAGTGTTAAACAGATGCAGACCTGCCCACACCTTTACTGTACCCCAGTGTTATAAAGACACAGACCTGTCCCCACCAGTATTGTACCCCGGTGATATACAGCGACAGACCCGTCCCCACCAGTACCGTACCCCTAATGTTATACAGTGACAGACCTCTCCCCACCAGTACTGTACCTCAGTGTTATACAGTGACAGACCTGTCCCCACCAGTACTGTACCCCAGTGATATACAGTGACAGACCTGTCCCCACTGGTGCTGAACCCTAGTGTTACACAACGACAAGCCTGTACCCACCAGTACTGTACCCCAGTGTTATAATGACAGACCCGTCCCCACCAGTACTGTTCCCCAGTCTTATACAGTGACAGACCTGTCCCCACCAGTACTGTACCCCAGTGTTATACAGTGATAGACCTGTTCCCACCAGTACTGTTCCCCAGTGTTATACAGTAAAAGACCTGTCACCACCAGTACTGTAACCCAGTCTTATACAGTGACAGACCTGTCCCCACCAATACTGTTCCCCAGTCTTATACGGTAACAGACCTGTCCCCACCAGTATTGTACACCAGTGACATACAGTGAAAGACCTGTCTCCACTGGTGCTGAACCCCCGTGTTACACAACGACAAGCCTGTACCCACCCGTACTGTACCCCAGTGTTAACAGTGACAGACCTGTCCCCACAAGCACTGTACCCCAGTGATATACAGTGACAGACCCGTCCACACCAGTTCTGTACTCCAGAGTTACACAGTGACTGAATTGACCCACCAGTACTGTACCCCAGTGTCATACAGCGACAGAACCATCCCTACCAGTACTGTCCCCCAGTGTTATACAGCGACAGAACCATCCCTACCAGTACTGTACCCAAATGTTATACACACACAAACCTGTCCCCCCAATGCTGTACACCTATGTTATACAGTGACACATCCGTCAGCACCAGTACTGTACGCCAATGTTATACAGACACAAACCTGTCCCCCCAATACTGTACACCTATGTTATACAGTGACACATCCGTCAGCACCAGTACTATACACCAATGTTATACAGACACAGACCTGTCCCCACCAATACTGCATGCCAACGTTATGCAATGACAGACCCGTCCCCACCAGTATTGAACCACAGTTTTATACAGTAACAGATTTGTCCCCACCTGAACTTGGCCGTAGGGTTATACAGAAAAATAATTGCCCGCACCAACAGACTGTCCCCTCCAGTACTGTACCCCAGTGTTGTACAGTGATAGACACGTCCCCACTGGAGCTGAACCCCAGTATTACACAGCTACAGGCCTGTACTCACCAGTACTGTACCCCAGTATTATACAGTGACGGACACGTCCCCACCAGTACTGTACCCCAGTGTTATACAGTGACAGACCTGTCCCCACCAGTACTGTACCCCAGTGTTATACAGTGACAGACCTGTCCCCACCAGTACTGTACCCCAGTGTTATACAGTGACAGACCTGTCCCCACCAGTACAGTACCCCAGTGATATACAATGACAGACCCGATCCCACAAGTTCTGTAGCTCAGAGTTATACCGTGACAGACTTGACCCACCAGTACTGTACCCCAGTGTTATACAGTGACAGACCTGTCTCCACCACCACTATACCCCAGTGTTATAGTGAAACATCCGTTAGCATCAGAACTGTAGCCCAGTTATACAGACACAGACCTGTCCCCGACAATACTGTACCCAGGTGTTACACAGCGACAGACCCGTCAGCACAACTTCTGTACCCCACTGTTATACAGTGACAGACCTGACCCACCAGTACTGTACCCCACTGTTATACAGTGACAGAATTGTCTCCACCCGTACTGTACCCGTGTTACACAGTGACAGACCCGTCCACACCACGGCTGCACCCCAGGGTTATACAGCGACAGACGTAACCCCACCAGGACTGTGCCCATTTACTATACAGTGTTGGGACTGTCCCCAACAGCACTACAGTCCAGAGGAATATAGTGACACGTCCGTCACCAACACTACTGTACCCCACTGTTATACAGACACAGATCTGTCCCCCCAGTACTGTACACCAGTGTTATACAGTGACAAATCTGTCACCACAAGTATTGTACCCCAGTGTTAAACAGACACAGACCTGCCCACACCTTTACTGTACCACAGTGTTATAAAGACACGGACCTCTCCCCACCAGTATTGTACCCCGGTGATATACAACGACAGACCCGTCCCCACCAGTACCGTAACCCTAATGTTATACAGTGACAGACCTCTCCCCACCAGTACTGTATCTCAGTGTTATAACGTGACCGACCTGTCCCCACCATACTGTACCCCAGTGTTATACAGTGACAGACCTGTCCCCACCAGCACTGTACCCCAGTGATATACAATAACAGACCTGTCCCCACTGGTGCTGATCCCCAGTGTTACACAACAACAAGCCTGTACCCACCAGTACTGTACCCCAGTGTTATAATGACAGACCCGTCCCCACCAGTACTGTTACCCAGTCTTATACACCTACATACCTGACCACACCAGTACTGACCCTAGTGTTATACAGTGATAGACCTGTTCCCACCAGTACTGTTCCCCAGTATTATACAGTAAAAGACGTGTCCCCACGAGTACAGTAACCCAGACTTATACAGTGACAGACCTGTCCCCACCAATACTGTTCCCCAGTCTTATACATTAACAGACCTGTCCCCACCAGTATTGTACCCCAGTGACATACAGTGAAAGACCTGTCCCCACTGGTGCTGAACCCCCGTGTTACACAACGACAAGCCTGTACCCACCCGTACTGTACCCCAGTGTTAACAGTGACAGACCTGTCCCCACAAGCACTGTACCCCAGTGATATACAGTGACAGACCCGTCCCCACCAGTTCTGTACTCCAGAGTTACACAGTGACTGACTTGACCCACCAGTACTGTACCCCAGTGCTTTACAGTGACAGACCTGTCTCCACCACTACTGTACCCTAGGGTTATACCATGATAGACCTTTCCCCACCAGAACTGTAGCCCACTGTTAAACAGACACAGATCTGTCCCCCCAATACTGTACACCTATGTTATACAGTGACACATCCGTCAGCACCAGTACTGTACACCAATGTTATACAGACACAAACCTGTCCCCCCAATACTGTACACCTATGTTATACAGTGACACATCCGTCAGCACCAGTACTGTACACCAATGTTATACAGACACAGACCTGTCCCCACCAATACTGCATGCCAACGTTTTGCAATGACAGACCCGTCCCCACCAGTATTGAACCACAGTTTTATACAGTAACAGATTTGTCCCCACCTGAACTTGGCCGTAGGGTTATACAGAAACATAATTGCCCGCACCAACAGACCTGTCCCCTCCAGTACTGTACCCCAGTGTTGTACAGTGATAGACACGTCCCCACTGGAGCTGAACCCCAGTATTACACAGCTACAGGCCTGTACTCACCAGTACTGTACCCCAGGGTTATACAGTGATAGACCTGTCCCCACCAGTACTGTACCCCAGAGATATACACTGACAGGCCTGACACACCCGTACTCTCCCCAGTGTTATACAGTGACAGACCTGTCCCCACCAGTACAGTACCCCAGTGATATACAATGACAGACCCGATCCCACAAGTTCTGTAGCTCAGATTAATACCGTGACAGACTTGACCCACCAGTACTGTACCCCAGTGCTATACAGTGACAGACCTGTCTCCACCACTACTATACCCCAGTGTTATAGTGAAACATCCGTTAGCACCAGAACTGTACCCCAGTTATACAGACACAGACCTGTCCCCGACAATACTGTACCCAAGTGTTACACAGTGACAGACCCTTCCGCACAACTTCTGTACCCCACTGTTATACAGTGACAGACCTGACCCACCAGTACTGTACCCCACTGCTATACAGTGACAGAATTGTCTCCACCCGTACTGTACCCGTGTTACACAGTGACAGACCCGTCCGCACCACGGCTGCACCCCAGGGTTATACAGCGACAGACGTAACCCCAACAGGACTGTGCCCAAGTACTATACAGTGTCGGGACTGTCCCCAACAGCACTGCAGTCCAGAGGAATACAGTGACACGTCCGTCACCAACACTACTGTACCCCACTGTTATACAGACACAGATCTGTCCCCCCAGTACTGTACACCAGTGTTATACAGTGACAAATCTGTCACCACAAGTATTGTACCCCAGTGTTAAACAGACACAGACCTGCCCACACCTTTACTGTACCCCAGTGTTATAAAGAAACGGACCTGTCCCCACCAGTATTGTACCCCAGTGATATACAGCGACAGACCTGTTCCCACCAGTAGTGCAACCAAGTGTTATACAGTGACAGAGCCATCCCCACCAGTTCTGTACCCAAGTGTTCTACAGTGACGGACCCATCCCCACCAGTACTGTACCTCAGTGTTATACAGTGACAGACCTGTCCCCACCAGTACTGTTCCCCAGTGTTATACAGTGACAGACCCGTCCCCACCAGCACTGTACACCAGTGTTATACAGTGATAAATCCGTCACCACCAGTATTGTACCCCAGTGTTAAACAGACACAGACCGGTCCCCACCAGTACTTTACCCCAGTGTTATACAGTGACAGGTCTGTCCCCACCTTTACTGTACCCCAGTGTTATACAGACACAGACCTGTCCCCACCAGTACTGTACCCCAATGTTACATAAGGACAGACTTGTCCCTACCAGTACTGTTCCCCAGTGTTATACAGTGACAGACCTATCCCCACCAGTACTGTTCCCCAGTGTTATACAGTGACACACCCGTCCCCACCAGCACTGTACCTCAGTGTTATACAGTGACAGACCAGTCCCCACCAGGACTGTACCCCAGTGCTCTACAGTAACAGACCCATCCCCACCAGTACTGTACCCCAGTTATATACAGTGACAGACCTGTCCCCAACAGTACTGTACCCCATTGCTATACAGTGACAGACCTGTCCCCACGAGTACTGTATCCCAGTGTTATACAGTGACAGAACCCTCCCCACTAGTACTGTACCCCAGGGCAATACAGTGACAGACCTGTCCCCACCAGTACTGTACCCCAGTGTTATACAGTGAAAAATCCGTTACCACAAGTATTGTACCCCAGTGTTAAACAGACACAGACCTGCCCACACCTTTACTCTCCCCCAGTGTTTTAAAGACACGGACCTGTCCCCACCAGTATTGTACCCCAGTGATATACAGCGACAGACCTGTTCCCACCAGTAGTGCAACCAAGTGTTATACAGTGACAGAGCCGTCCCCACCAGTACTGTACCCAAGTGTTCTACAGTGACGGACCCATACCCACCAGTACTGTACCTCAGTGTTATACAGTGACAGACCTGTCCCCACCAGTACTGTACCCCAGAGTTATACAGTGACAGACCTATCCCTACCAGTACTGTACCCCACTGTTATACAGACACTGAACAGTCCCCCCAATACTGTACACCTGTGTTATACAGTGACACATAAGTCCCCACCAGTACTATACCTCAAAGTTACACAGTGACAGACCCGTCCCCAAAAGTCCTGCACCACAGAGTTATACAATGACAGAACTGACCCACCAGTACTGTACCCCAGTGTTATACAGTGGCAGAATTGTCTCCACCCGTACTGTACCCGTGTTACACAGTGACAGACCCGTCCCCAAAAGTCCTGCACCACAGAGTTATACAATGACAGAACTGACCCACCAGTACTGTACCCCAGTGTTATACAGTGGCAGAATTGTCTCCACCCATACTGTACCCGTGTTACACAGTGACAGACCCGTCCGCACCACGGATGCACCCCAGTGTTATACAGGGACAGACGTAACCCCACCAGGACTATGCCCAAGTACTGTACAATGTCGGGACTGTCCCCAACAGCACTGCAGCCCAGAGGTATACAGTGACACTTCCGTCACCACCACTACTGTACCCCACTGTTATACAGACACTGACCTGTCCCCCAGTACTGTACCCGAATGTTATACAGTGACAAATCCGTCACCACAAGTATTCTACCCCAGTGTTAAACAGTCACAGACCTGCCCACACCTTTACTGTACCCCAGTGTTATAAAGACACGACCCGTCCCCACCAGTATTGTACCCCATTGATATACAGTGACAGAACTGTCCACACCAGTACTGTACCCCAGTGTTATACAGTGACAGATCTGTCCCCACCAGTACCATACCCCAGTGTTATACAGTGACAGACCTCTCCCCACCAGTACTGTACCCCAGTGTTATACAGTGACAGACCCATCCCCACCAGTACTATACCCCAGTGTTATACAGTGACAGACCTGACCACACCAGTACTGTACCCCAGTGTTATACAGTGATAGACCTGTTCCCACCAGTACTGTTCCCCAGTATTATACAGTAAAAGACCAGTCCCCACCAGTACTGTTCCCCAGTCTTATACATTAACAGACCTGTCCCCACCAGTATTGTACCCCAGTGACATACAGAGAAAGACCTGTCCCCACTGGTGCTGAACCCCCGTGTTACACAACGACAAGCCTGTACCCACCCGTACTGTACCCCAGTGTTAACGGTGACAGACCTGTCCCCACAAGCACTGTACCCCAGTGATATACAGTGACAGACCCGTCCCCACCAGTTCTGTACTCCAGAGCTAAACAGTGACTGACTTGACCCACCAGTACTGTACCCCAGTGTTATACAGTGACAGAGCAGTCTCCACCACTACTGTACCCCAGGGTTATACCATGATAGACCTTTCCCCACCAGTACTGTACCCCACTGTTATACAGACACAGACCTGTCCCCCCAGTACTGTACACCTATGTTATACAGTGACACATCCGTCAGCACCAGTACTGTACACCAATGTTATACAGACACAGACGTGTCCCCACCAATACTGCATGCCAACGTTATGCAATGACAGACCCGTCCCCACCAGTATTGAACCACAGTTTTATACAGTAACAGATTTGTCCCCACCTGAACTTGGCCGTAGGGTTATACAGAAACATAATTGCCCGCACCAACAGACCTGTCCCCTCCAGTACTGTACCACAGTGTTGTACAGTGATAGACACGTCCCCACTGGAGCTGAACCCCAGTATTACACAGCGACAGGCCTGTACTCACCAGTACTGTACCCCAGTTTTATACAGTGACAGACCTGTCCCCACCAGTACAGTACCCCAGTGTTATACAGTGACAGACCCGTCCCCACCAGTACCGTACCCCTAATGTTATACAGTGACAGAACTGTCCACACCAGTACTGTACCCCAGTGTTATACAGTGACAGATCTGTCCCCACCAGTACCATACCCCAGTGTTATACAGTGACAGACCTCTCCCCACCAGTACTGTACCCCAGTGTTATACAGTGACAGACCCGTCCCCACCAGTACTGTACCCCAGTGTTATACAGTGACAGACCTGTCCCCACCATACTGTACCCCAGTGATATACAGTGACAGACCTGTCCCCACTGGTGCTGAACCCCAGTGTTACACAACGACAAGCCTGTACCCACCAGTACTATACCCCAGTGTTATAATGACAGACCCGTCCCCACCAGTACTGTTCCCCAGTCTTATACAGTGACAGACCTGACCACACCAGTACTGTACCCCAGTGTTATACAGTGATAGACCTGTTCCCACCAGTACTGTTACCCAGTATTATACAGTAAAAGACCAGTCCCCACCAGTACTGTTCCCCAGTCTTATACATTAACAGACCTGGCCCTACCAGTATTGTACCCCAGTGACATACAGATAAAGACCTGTCCCCACTGGTGCTGAACCCCCGTGTTACACAACGACAAGCCTGTACCCACCCGTACTGTACCCCAGTGTTAACGGTGACAGACATGTCCCCACAAGCACTGTACCCCAGTGATATACAGTGACAGACCCGTCCCCACCAGTTCTGTACTCCAGAGTTACACAGTGACTGACTTGACCCACCAGTACTGTACCCCAGTGTCATACAGCGACAGAACCATCCCTACCAGTACTGTACCCAAGTGTTATACAGTGACAGACTTGTCCCTACCAGTACTGTACCACCGTGATATACAGTGACAGATCCGTCCCCACAAGTTTTGTACTACAGAGTTATACAATGACAGACTTGACCCACCAGAACTGTAGCCCACTGTTAAACAGACACAGACCTGTCCCCCCAATACTGTACACCTATGTTATACAGTGACACATCCGTCAGCACCAGTACTATACACCAATGTTATACAGACACAGACCTGTCCCCACCAATACTGCATCCCAATGTTATGCAATGACAGACCCGTCCCCACCAGTATTGAACCACAGTTTTATACAGTAACAGATTTGTCCCCACCTGAACTTGGCCGTAGGGTTATACAGAAACATAATTGCCCGCACCAACAGACCTGTCCCCTCCAGTACTGTACCCCAGTGTTGTACAGTGATAGACACGTCCCCACTGGAGCTGAACCCCAGTATTACACAGCTACAGGCCTGTACTCACCAGTACTGTACCCAAGTGTTATACAGTGACAGACCTGTCCCCACCAGTACTGTACCCCAGTGTTTTACAGTGACAGACCTGTCCCCACCAGTACTGTACCCCAGAGATATACACTGACAGGCCTGACACACCCGTACTGTCCCCAGTGTTATACAGTGACAGACCTGTCCCCACCAGTACTGTACCCCAATGTTATACAGTGACAGACCAGTCCCCACCAGTACAGTACCCCAGTGTTATACAGTGACAGACCCGTCCCCACCAGTACAGTACCCCAGTGTTATACAGTGACAGACCTGTCCCCACCAGTACTGTACCCCAGTGTTATACAGTGACAGACCCGTCCCCACCAGTACAGTACCCCAGTGTTATACAGTGACAGACCTGTCCCCACCAGTACAGTACCCCAGTATTATACAGTGACAGACCCGTCTCCACCAGAACTGTACCCCAGTTATACAGACACAGACCTGTCCCCGACAATACTGTACCCAAGTGTTACACAGTGACAGACCCGTCTGCACAACTTCTGCACCCCACTGTTATACAATGACAGACCTGACCCACCAGTACTGTACCCCACTGTTATACAGTGACAGAATTGTCTCCACCCGTACGGTACCCGTGTTACACACTGACAGACCCGTCCGCACCACGGCTGCACCCCAGTATTATACAGCGACAGACGTAACCCCACCAGGACTGTGCCCAAGTACTATACAGTGTCAGGACTGTGCCCACCAGCACTGCAGCCCAGAGGAATACAGTGACACTTTCGTCACCACCACTACTGTACCCCACTGTTATACAAACACAGACCTGTCCCCCCAGTGCTGTACACCAGTGTTATACAGTGACAAATCCGTCACCACCAGTATTGTACCCCAGTGTTAAACAGACACAGACCGGTCCCCACCAGTACTTTACCCCAGTGTTATACAGTGACAGGTCTGTCCCCACCTTTACTGTACCCCAGTGTTATACAGACACAGACCTGTCCCCACCAGTGCTGTACCCCAATGTTACATAAGGACAGACTTGTCCCTACCAGTACTGTACCCGTGTTATACAGTAACAGATTTGTCCCCACCAGTACTGTACCCCTGTGTTATACAGTGACAGACCCATCCCCAGCAGCACTGTACCCCAGTGTTATACAGTGACAGACTCCTCCCCACCAGCACTGTACCCCAGTGTTATGCAGTGACAGACCCATCTCAACCAGTACTGTACCCCAGTGTTATACAGTGACAGATCCATCTCAACCAGTACTTTACACCAGTGTTATACAGTGACAGAACCATTCCCCACCAGCACTGTTCCCTAGTGTTATACAGTGACAGACCCGTCTCCACCTGTACGGTACCCCAGTGTTATACAGTGACAGACCCGTCTCCACCTGTACGGTACCCCAGTGTTATACAGAGACAGACCTGTCCCCACCAGTACTGTACCCCAGTGTTATACAGTGACAGACCTGTCTCCACCAGTACAGTACCCCAGTGTTATACAGTGACACATTCCTCAGCACCAGTACTGTACCCCAGTTATACAGACACAGATTTGTCCCCACCAGTACTGTACCCCAATGTTATACAATGACAGACTTGTCCCCCACTAGTATTGTACCCCAGTGACATACAATGACAGACCTCTTCCAACCAGGACTGAACCCCAGTGTTAATTGCCCCCACCAATAGACCTGTCCCCTCCAATACTGTACCCCAGTGTTGTACAGTGACAGACATGTCGCCACTGGTGCTGAACCCCAGTGTTAAACAGGTTGAGGCCTGTACACACCAGTACTGTACCCCACTGTTATACAGATACAGACCAGTCCCCCAAATAGAGTACACCTGTGTTATACAGTGACACATCCATCCCTACCAGTACTGTACCCCAAAGTTATACAGTGACAGAATTGTCTCCACCCGTACTGTACCGCATTGATATGCAGTGACAGACCTGACCCACCAGTACTGTACCCCGCTGTTAACAGTGGCAGAATTGTCTCCACCCGTACTGTACCCGTGTTATACAGTGACAGACCCGTCCGCACCACGGCTGCACCCCAGCGTTATACAGCGACAGACGTAACCCCACCAGGACTATGCCCAAGTACTATACAGTGTCGGGACTATCCCCACCAGCACTGCAGCCCAGAGGTATACAGTGACACTTCTCCCACCACCAGTACTGTAGCCCACTGTAATACAGACACAGACCTGTCCCCCCAGTACTGTGCACCAGTGTTACACAGTGACACATCCATCACCACCAGTATTGTACCCCAGTGTTAAACAGACATAGACCTGTCCCCATCAGGACTGTACACCAGTGTTATACAGTGACAGACCCGTCCCCACCTTTACTGTACATCAGTGTTATACAGACACAGACCTGTCGCCACAAGTACTGTACCCCAATGTTATAGAAGGACAGACTTGTCCCCACCAGTACAGTACCCCAGTGTTATACAGTAACAGATTTGTCCCAATGAGAAAAGGGCCGTAGGGTTATACAGAAAGATATTTCCCTCACCGACAGACCTGTCCCCACTGGTGCTGAACCCGTGTTACACAACGACAGGCTTGTACCCACCAGTATTGTACCCCAGTGTTATACAGTGACTGACCTGTCCCCACCAGTACTGACCCCGGTTTGATACAATAACTGACCTGTCCCCACCAGTACTGTACCCCACTGTTATACAGTGACCGACCTGTCCCCACCAGACCTGTACCCCAGTGTTATACAGTGACAGACCTGTCCCCACCAGTACTGTACCCCAGTCTTATACAGTGACAGACCTGTCCCCACCAGTACTGTACCCCAGTCTTATACAGTGACAGACCTGTCCCCACCAGTACTGTACCCCAGTCTTATACAGTGACAGACCTGTCCCCACCAGTACTGTACCCCAGGCTTATACAGTGACAGACCTGTCCCCACCAGTACTGACCCCAGTTTGATACAATAACTAACCTGTCCCCACCAGTACTGTATACCAGTGATATACAGTGACAGACCTGTCCCCACCAGTACTGTACCCCAATGTTATACATTGACAAATCTGTCCCCACCAGTACTGTACCACAGTGCTATACATTGACAGACCTGTCCCCACCAGTACTGTACCCCAGTGTTATACAGTGACAGACCTGTCCCCGCCATTACCGTAACCAAGTGTTATACAGTGACAGACCTGCCCCCACCAGTACTGTGCCCCAGTGTTATACAGTGAAAGACCTGTCCCCACCAGTACTGTACCGTGGTGATATACAATGACAGACCCATCCCCACCATGTCTGTACTCCAGAGTTATACAGTGATAGACCTGTCCCCACCAGTAATGTACCCCAGTGTTATACAGTGACACATCCGTCTGCACCAGTAGTGTACCCCAGTTATACAGACACAGATATCTCCCCACCAGTACTGTACCCCAATGTTATACAATGACAGACTTGGCCCCACCAGTACTGTACCCCAGTGCTACACAGTGACAGACCTCTCCCCACCAGGACAGAACCCCAGTGTTATACAGTAACAGATTTGTCCCCAGCTGAAGAGTGCCGTAGGTTTATACAGAAACATTATTGCACCCACCAACAGACCTGTCCCCACCAGTACTGTACCCCAGTGTTATACAGTGACAGACCTGTCCCCACCAGTGCTGTACCCCAGTGTTAAACAGTGACAGACCTGTCCCCACTGGCGCTGAACTCCAATATTGCAGTGACAGACATGTCCCCACTGGTGCTGAACCCCAAAGCTACACAGGGACAGGACTGCACACACCTGAACTGTACCCCATTGTATCCAATCTCAGACCTGTCCAAACTGTGCCCCAATATTACACTGTGACAGACCCGTCCCCACCAGTATTGTACCCCACTGTTATACAGTGACACATCCATCCCCACCAGTACTGTACCGCAGTGTTATACAGTGACAGATCTGTCCCAACCAGTACTGTACACCAGTGTTATACAGTGTGAGACCCATCCCCACCAGTACTGTACCCCAGTGAATACAGTGACAGAAATCTCCCCACCAGTACTGTACCCCAGTGATATAGTGACAGACCCATCCCCACCAGTACTGTACCCCAGTGTTACACAGTGACAGACCCGTCCCCACCAGTACCATACCCCAGCATTATACAGTGGCAGAACCATCCCCACCAGTACTTTACCCCAGTGTTATACAGTGACAGACTAGTCCCCACCAGAACTGTACCCCAGTGATATACAGTGACAGATCCATCCCCACCAGTGCAGTACCCAGTGTTATACAGTGACAGACCTGTCTCCATCACTCCTGTACCCCAGTTTTATACAGTGATAGACCTTTCCCCACCAGTACTGTACCCCATTGTTATACAGACACAGACCTGTCCCCCCAGTACTGTGCACCAGTGTTATACAGTGTGACATCCATTAGCACCAGTATTGTGCCCCAGTGTTAAACAGACACAGACCTGTCCCCACCAGTACAGTGTCGTAGGGTTATACAGAAGCATAATTGCCCCCACCAACAGACCTGTCACCACCAGTACTGTACCCCAGTGTTATACAGTGACAGGCCTGACACCACCAGTACAGTACCCCAGTGTTATACAGTGACAGACCCGTCCCCACCAGTTCTCTACTCCAGAGTTAAACAGTGACAGAGCTGTCTCCACCACTACTGTACCCCAGGCTTATACAGTGATAGACCTTTCCCCACCAGTACTGTACCCCACTGTTATACAGACACAGATCTGTCCCCAAAATACTGTACACCTGTGTTATACAGATCCAGACCCGTCCCCACCAGTACTGTAACCCAGTGTTATACAGATCCAGACCTGGCCCCACCAGTACCATACCCCAGTGTAAAACAGTGACAGACCGGTCCCCACCAGTACTGTACCCCAGTGTTATACAGTGACAAACCTGTCCCCACCAGTACTGTACCCCAGTGTTATACAGAGACAGACCTGTCCCCACCAGTACTGTACCCCAGTGTTATACAGTGACAGACCTGTCCCCACCAGTACTGTACCCCAGTGTTTTACAGTGACAGACCTGTCCCCACCAGTACTGTACCCCAGTGTTATACAGAGACAGACCTGTCCCCACCAGTACTGTACCCCAGTGTTATACAGTGACAGACCTGTCCCCACCAGTACTGCACCCTAGTGATATACAGTGACAGACCGGTCCCCACCAGTACTGTACTCCAGTGTTATACAGTGATAGTCCCGTCCCCACAAGTTCTGTACTCCAGAGTTATACAGTGACAGACTTCACCCACCAGTACTATACCCAAGTGTTATACAGTGAGAGACCTGTCCCCACCAGTACTGTACCCCAGTATTGTACAGTGACAGACCGATCCCCACAAGTACTGTATTCCAGTGATCTGCAGTGACAGACCCGTCCCCACAAGTTCTGTACCCTTGAGTTATACAATGACAGACCTGACCCACCAGTACTGTACCCTAGAGTTATAGTGACAGACCTGTCCCCACCAGTACTGTATCCCACTGTTATACAGTGGCAGAATTGTCTCCACCCGTACTGTACCCGTGTTACACAGTGACAGACCCGTCCGCACCACGGCTGCACCCCAGGGTTATACAGCCACAGAGGTCACCCCACCAGGACTGTGACCAAGTACTATACAGTGTCGGGACTGTGCTCACCAGCACTGCAATCCAGAGGTAAACAGTGGCACTTCCGTCACCACCAATACTGTACCCCACTGTTATACAGACACAGACCTGTCCCCCCAGTACTGTACCCCAGTGTTACACAGACACAGACCTGTCCCCCAGTACTGTACAAAAGTGTTATACAGTGACAAATCCGTCACCACCAGTACTGTACCCCACTTTTATACAGACACAGACCTGTTCCCCCAGTACTGTACACCAGTGTTATACAGACACAGACCTGTCCCCCAGTACTGTACAAAAGTGTTATACAGTGACACATCCGTCACCACCAGTATTGTACCACAGTGTTAAACAGACACAGACCTGTCCACACCTTTACTGTACGCCAGTGTTACACAGACACAGACTTGTCCCTACCAGTACTGTACCAAGTGTTATACAGTAACAGATTTTTTCCCACCAGAACAGTGTCGTAGGGTTATACAGAATCATAATTGCCCAACCAGCAGACCTGTCCCCACCAGTAATGTACCCCAGTGTTATACAGTGACACACCCGTCCTCACCAGTACTGTACCCCAGTGTTATAGTGACAGACCCGTCCCTACCAGTATTGTTCCCCAGTCTTATACAGTGATAGACCTGTTCCCACCAGTACTGTAGCTCAATGATATACAGTGACAGACCTGTCCCCACCAGTACTGTACCCCAGAGTTATACAGTGACAGAACCAACCCCCCCTAGTACTGTAGCCCAGTGTTTTACAGTGACAGACCCATCGCCACCAGTACTGCACCCCAGTGTTATACAGTGACAGACCTGTCCCCACCAGTACTGTACCCCACTGTTATACAGTGACAGACCTGTCCCCACCATTAACGTACCCTAGTATTATACAGTAATACACCTGTCCCGAATAGAAGCGTACCCCAGTATTATGCATTGACAGACCCGTCCTCACCAGTACTGTACCCCAGTGTTCTACAATGACAGACCTGTCCGCACCAGTACTGTACCCCAGTGTTATACAGTGACAGACCTGTCCGCACCAGTTTTGTACCCCAATGATATAAAATGACAGACTTGTCCCCACCAGTATTGTACCCCAGTGTTATATAGTGACAGACCCGGCCCCACCAGTACTGAACCCCAGTGTTATACAGTAACAGATTTGTCCTCACCAGAACAGTGCCGTAGGGTTGTACAGAAAAATAATTGCCTCCACCAACAGACCTGTCCTCACCAGTACTGTACCCCAGTGATATACAGTGACAGACCTGTACCGATCAGTACTGTACCCCAGCATTATACAGTGTCAGACCTGTCCCCACTGGTGCTGAATCCCAGTGTTACACAGCGACAGGCCTGTAGCCATCAGTACTGTACCGCAGTGTTATACAGTGACAGATCCGGCCCCAACAGTACAGTACCCCAGTGTTATACAGTGACAGACCTGTCCCCACCAGTACTGTACCCCAGTGTTGTACAGTGACAGACCTGTCCCCACCAGTACTGTACCCCAGTGTTCTACAGTGACAGACCTGTCTCCACCACTACTGTACCCCAGTGTTATACAGTGATAGACCTTTCCCCACCAGTACATCTGTGTTACATAGTGATACATCTGTCCCCACCAGAACTGTACCACAGTTATACACCGAGCTGTCCCCCCAGTTTTGTACCCCAGTGTTATACAGTGACACATCCGTCAGCACCAGTACTGTACCCCAATGTTATACAGACACAGACCTGTCCCCACCAGTACTGTACACCGGTGTTATACAGTGATACATCTGTCCCCACCAGTACTGTACCCCAGTGTTATACAGTGACAGACCCGTCCCCACCATACTGTACCCCAGTGTTATACAGTGACAGACCCGTCCCCACCAGTACTGTACCCCAGTGTTATACAGTGACAGACCCGTCCCCACCAGTACTGTACCCCAGTGTTATACAGTGACAGACCCGTCCCCACCAGTACAGTACCCCAGTGTTATACACTGACAGACCCGTCTCCACCAGTACTGTACCCCAGTGTTATACAGTGACAGAACCGTCCCCACCAGTACTGTACCCCAGTGTTATACAGTGACAGACCTGTCCCCACCAGCACTGTACCCCAGTGTTAAACAGTGACAGACCCGTCCCCACCAGTACTGTACCCCAGTGTTATACAGTGACAGACCCGTCCCCACCAGTACTGTACCCGTGTTATACAGTGACAGACCTGTCCCCACCAGTACTGTACCCCAGTGTTATACACTGACAGACCCGTCCCCACCAGTACTGTACCCCAGTGTTATACACTGACAGACCTGTCCCCAACATTACTGTACCCCAGTGTTATACAGTGACAGACATGTCCCACCAGTACTGTACCCCAGTGTTATACAGTGACAGACCCGTCCCCACCAGTACTGTACCCCAGTGTTATACAGTGACAGACCCGTCCCCACCAGTACTGTACCCGTGTTATACAGTGACAGACCTGTCTCCACCACTACTGTACCCCAGTGTTATACAGTGATAGACCTTTCCCCACCAGTACATCTGTGTTATATAGTGATACATCTGTCCCCACCAGAACTGTACCACAGTTATACACCGAGCTGTCCCCCCAGTTTTGTACCCCAGTGTTATACAGTGACACATCCGTCAGCACCAGTATTGTACCCCAATGTTATACAGACACAGACCTGTCCCCACCAGTACTGTACACCGGTGTTATACAGTGATACATCTGTCCCCACCAGTACTGTACCCCAGTGTTATACAGTGACAGACCCGTCCCCACCAGCACTGTACCCCAGTGTTATACAGTGACAGACCCGTCCCCACCAGTACTGTACCCCAGTGTTATACAGTGACAGACCCGTCCCCACCAGTACTGTACCCCAGTGTTATACAGTGACAGACCCGTCCCCACCAGTACAGTACCTCAGTGTTATACACTGACAGACCCGTCTCCACCAGTACTGTACCCCAGTGTTATACAGTGACAGACCCATCTCCACCAGTACTGTACCCCAGTGTTATACAGTGACAGACCCGTCCCCACCAGTACTGTACCCCAGTGTTATACAGTGACAGACCCGTCCCCACCAGTACTGTACCCCAGTGTTATACAGTGACGGACCCGTCCCCACCAGTACTGTACCCCAGTGTTATACAGTGACAGACCCGTCCCCACCAGTACTGTACCCCAGTGTTATACAGTGACAGACCCGTCCCCACCAGTACAGTACCCCAGTGTTATACACTGACAGACCCGTCTCCACCAGTACTGTACCCCAGTGTTATACAGTGACAGAACCGTCCCCACCAGTACTGTACCCCAGTGTTATACAGTGACAGACCTGTCCCCACCAGCACTGTACCCCAGTGTTATACAGTGACAGACCCGTCCCCACCAGTACTGTACCCCAGTGTTATACAGTGACAGACCCGTCCCCACCAGTACTGTACCCGTGTTATACAGTGACAGACCTGTCCCCACCAGTAAACTACACCAGTGATGTACAGTGACAGGTATGTCCCCACCAGTACTGTACCCCAGTGTTATACAGTGACAGACCCGTCCCCACCAGTACTGTACCCCAGTGTTATACAGTGACAGACCCGTCCCCACCAGTACTGTACCCCAGTGTTATACACTGACAGACCCGTCCCCACCAGTACTGTACCCCAGTGTTATACACTGACAGACCTGTCCCCAACATTACTGTACCCCAGTGTTATACAGTGACAGACATGTCCCACCAGTACTGTACCCCTGTGTTATACAGTGACAGACATGTCCCACCAGTACTGTACCCCTGTGTTATACAGTGACAGACCCGTCCCCACCAGTACTATACCCCAGTGTTATACACTGACAGACCTGTCCCCAACATTACTGTACCCCAGTGTTATACAGTGACAGACATGTCCCACCAGTACTGTACCCCTGTGTTATACAGTGACAGACATGTCCCACCAGTACTGTACCCCTGTGTTATACAGTGACAGACCTGTCCTATCTAGTAATGTGCCCCAGTGTTATGCAGTGAAAGAACCATCCCCACCAGTATTGTACCCGAGTATTATACAGTGACAGACCTATCCCCACCAGTAGTGTACCCCAGTGTTATACACTGACAGATCTGTCCCCACCAGTACTATACACCAGTGTTACACAGTTACAGACCCGTCCCCACCAGTACTGTACCCCAGTGTTACACATTGACAGATCTGACCCCATCAGTACTGTTCCCCAGTGTTATACAGTGACAGATCTGTCCCCACCAGTACAGTGACAGACCTGTCCCCACCAGATTTGTCCCCACCAGAACAGTGCCGTAGGTTTATACAGAAACAGAATTGCCCCTACCAACAGACCTGTCCCCCCCAGTACTGTAACCCAGTGCAATACAGCACCAGATCTGTCCCCACAGTACAGTACACCATTGTTTTACAGCAACAGACCTGTCCTTACAAGTAAAGGATCCCGGTCTTATACAGTGAGAGGCCTGTCCCCACCAGTAAACTACACCAGTGATGTACAGTGACAGATTTGTCCCCACCAGAACTGTACCCCAGTGTTATACACAGACTGAACTATCCACACTTGCACTGTATCCCAGTGTTAAGCAGCAACAGACCTGTCCAAACAAGTACTGTAAGCCAGTGTTATGCAGTTAAAGAAGAATCCCCAACAGTACTGTATCAGTGTTATACAGTGGCAGACCCGTCACCACCAGTACTGGGACCCAGTGTAATACAGTGACAGACCTGTCCCCACCAGTACTGTACCCCAGTGTTACACAGTGACAGACCTGTCCGCACCAGCACTGTTCCCCAGTGTTATACAGAGACAGAACTGTCCCCACCAGTACTGTACCCCAGTGTTATACAGTGACAGACCTGTCCAAACAAGTACTGTAAGCCAGTGTTATGCAGTTAAAGAAGAATCCCCAACAGTACTGTATCAGTGTTATACAGTGGCAGACCCATCCCCACCAGTACTGTACCCCAGTGTTATACAGTGACAGACCTGTCCCCACCAGTACTGTACCCCAGTTTTACAGTGACAGACCTGTCCCCACCAGTACTGTACCCAAGTAATATAGACACAGACCTGTCCCCACCAGTACTGTACCGCAGTGATATACAGTGACAGATCAGGCCCCACTAGTTCTGTACCCCAGTGTTCTACAGTGACAGACCTGTCTCCACCACTACTGTACACCAGTGTTATACAGTAATAGACGTTTCCCCACCAGTACAGTACATCTGTGATATATAGTGACACATCTGTCACCACCAGTACTGTGCCACAGTTATACACACACCGAGCTGTCCCCCCAGTTTTGTACCCCAGTGTTATACAGTGACACATCCGTCAGCACCAGTACTGTACCCCAATGTTATACAGGCACAGACCTGTCCCCACCAGTACTGTACACCGGTGTTATACAGTGATACATCTGTCCCCACCAGTACTGTACCCCAGTGTTATACAGTAACAGATTAGTCCCCACCAGAACAGTGCTGTAGGGTTATACAGAAACATAATTGCAACCATCAACAAACCTGTCCCCACGAGTACTGTACCCCAGTGTTATACAGCGACAAACCTGTCCCCACCAGTAGTGTACGCCAGTGTTATACATTGACAGACCTGTCCTAACCAGTAATGTGCCCCAGTGTTATGCAGTGAAAGAACCATCCCCACCAGTACTGTACCCCAGTGTTATACAGACACAGACCCGTCCCCACCAGTACTGTACCTCAGTGTTATACACTGACAGACCCGTCTCCACCAGTACTGTACCCCAGTGTTATACAGTGACAGACCCATCTCCACCAGTACTGTACCCCAGTGTTATACAGTGACAGACCCGTCCCCACCAGTACTGTACCCCAGTGTTATACAGTGACAGACCCGTCCCCACCAGTACTGTACCCCAGTGTTATACAGTGACAGACCCGTCCCCACCAGTACTGTACCCGTGTTATACAGTGACAGACCTGTCCCCACCAGTACTGTACCCCAGTGTTATACACTGACAGACCCGTCCCCACCAGTACTGTACCCCAGTGTTATACACTGACAGACCTGTCCCCAACATTACTGTACCCCAGTGTTATACAGTGACAGACATGTCCCACCAGTACTGTACCCCAGTGTTATACAGTGACAGACCTGTCCCCACCAGCACTGTACCCCAGTGTTATACAGTGACAGACCCGTCCCCACCAGTACTGTACCCCAGTGTTATACAGTGCCAGACCCGTCCCCACCAGTACTGTACCCGTGTTATACAGTGACAGACCTGTCTCCACCACTACTGTACCCCAGTGTTATACAGTGATAGACCTTTCCCCACCAGTACATCTGTGTTATATAGTGATACATCTGTCCCCACCAGAACTGTACCACAGTTATACACCGAGCTGTCCCCCCAGTTTTGTACCCCAGTGTTATACAGTGACACATCCGTCAGCACCAGTACTGTACCCCAATGTTATACAGACACAGACCTGTCCCCACCAGTACTGTACACCGGTGTTATACAGTGATACATCTGTCCCCACCAGTACTGTACCCCAGTGTTATACAGTGACAGACCCGTCCCCACCATACTGTACCCCAGTGTTATACAGTGACAGACCCGTCCCCACCAGTACTGTACCCCAGTGTTATACAGTGACAGACCCGTCCCCACCAGTACTGTACCCCAGTGTTATACAGTGACAGACCCGTCCCCACCAGTACAGTACCTCAGTGTTATACACTGACAGACCCGTCTCCACCAGTACTGTACCCCAGTGTTATACAGTGACAGACCCATCTCCACCAGTACTGTACCCCAGTGTTATACAGTGACAGACCCGTCCCCACCAGTACTGTACCCCAGTGTTATACAGTGACAGACCCGTCCCCACCAGTACTGTACCCCAGTGTTATACAGTGACGGACCCGTCCCCACCAGTACTGTACCCCAGTGTTATACAGTGACAGACCCGTCCCCACCAGTACTGTACCCCAGTGTTATACAGTGACAGACCCGTCCCCACCAGTACAGTACCCCAGTGTTATACACTGACAGACCCGTCTCCACCAGTACTGTACCCCAGTGTTATACAGTGACAGAACCGTCCCCACCAGTACTGTACCCCAGTGTTATACAGTGACAGACCTGTCCCCACCAGCACTGTACCCCAGTGTTATACAGTGACAGACCCGTCCCCACCAGTACTGTAGCCCAGTGTTATACAGTGACAGACCCGTCCCCACCAGTACTGTACCCGTGTTATACAGTGACAGACCTGTCCCCACCAGTAAACTACACCAGTGATGTACAGTGACAGGTATGTCCCCACCAGTACTGTACCCCAGTGTTATACAGTGACAGACCCGTCCCCACCAGTACTGTACCCCAGTGTTATACAGTGACAGACCCGTCCCCACCAGTACTGTACCCCAGTGTTATACACTGACAGACCCGTCCCCACCAGTACTGTACCCCAGTGTTATACACTGACAGACCTGTCCCCAACATTACTGTACCCCAGTGTTATACAGTGACAGACATGTCCCACCAGTACTGTACCCCTGTGTTATACAGTGACAGACATGTCCCACCAGTACTGTACCCCTGTGTTATACAGTGACAGACCTGTCCCCACCAGTACTATACCCCAGTGTTATACACTGACAGACCTGTCCCCAACATTACTGTACCCCAGTGTTATACAGTGACAGACATGTCCCACCAGTACTGTACCCCTGTGTTATACAGTGACAGACATGTCCCACCAGTACTGTACCCCTGTGTTATACAGTGACAGACCTGTCCTATCTAGTAATGTGCCCCAGTGTTATGCAGTGAAAGAACCATCCCCACCAGTATTGTACCCGAGTATTATACAGTGACAGACCTATCCCCACCAGTAGTGTACCCCAGTGTTATACACTGACAGATCTGTCCCCACCAGTACTATACACCAGTGTTACACAGTTACAGACCCGTCCCCACCAGTACTGTACCCCAGTGTTACACATTGACAGATCTGACCCCATCAGTACTGTTCCCCAGTGTTATACAGTGACAGATCTGTCCCCACCAGTACAGTGACAGACCTGTCCCCACCAGATTTGTCCCCACCAGAACAGTGCCGTAGGTTTATACAGAAACAGAATTGCCCCTACCAACAGACCTGTCCCCCCCAGTACTGTAACCCAGTGCAATACAGCACCAGATCTGTCCCCACAGTACAGTACACCATTGTTTTACAGCAACAGACCTGTCCTTACAAGTAAAGGATCCCGGTCTTATACAGTGAGAGGCCTGTCCCCACCAGTAAACTACACCAGTGATGTACAGTGACAGATTTGTCCCCACCAGAACTGTACCCCAGTGTTATACACAGACTGAACTATCCACACTTGCACTGTATCCCAGTGTTAAGCAGCAACAGACCTGTCCAAACAAGTACTGTAAGCCAGTGTTATGCAGTTAAAGAAGAATCCCCAACAGTACTGTATCAGTGTTATACAGTGGCAGACCCGTCACCACCAGTACTGGGACCCAGTGTAATACAGTGACAGACCTGTCCCCACCAGTACTGTACCCCAGTGTTACACAGTGACAGACCTGTCCGCACCAGCACTGTTCCCCAGTGTTATACAGAGACAGAACTGTCCCCACCAGTACTGTACCCCAGTGTTATACAGTGACAGACCTGTCCAAACAAGTACTGTAAGCCAGTGTTATGCAGTTAAAGAAGAATCCCCAACAGTACTGTATCAGTGTTATACAGTGGCAGACCCATCCCCACCAGTACTGTACCCCAGTGTTATACAGTGACAGACCTGTCCCCACCAGTACTGTACCCCAGTTTTACAGTGACAGACCTGTCCCCACCAGTACTGTACCCAAGTAATATAGACACAGACCTGTCCCCACCAGTACTGTACCGCAGTGATATACAGTGACAGATCAGGCCCCACTAGTTCTGTACCCCAGTGTTCTACAGTGACAGACCTGTCTCCACCACTACTGTACACCAGTGTTATACAGTAATAGACGTTTCCCCACCAGTACAGTACATCTGTGATATATAGTGACACATCTGTCACCACCAGTACTGTGCCACAGTTATACACACACCGAGCTGTCCCCCCAGTTTTGTACCCCAGTGTTATACAGTGACACATCCGTCAGCACCAGTACTGTACCCCAATGTTATACAGGCACAGACCTGTCCCCACCAGTACTGTACACCGGTGTTATACAGTGATACATCTGTCCCCGCCAGTACTGTACCCCAGTGTTATACAGTAACAGATTAGTCCCCACCAGAACAGTGCTGTAGGGTTATACAGAAACATAATTGCAACCATCAACAAACCTGTCCCCACGAGTACTGTACCCCAGTGTTATACAGTGACAAACCTGTCCCCACCAGTAGTGTACGCCAGTGTTATACATTGACAGACCTGTCCTAACCAGTAATGTGCCCCAGTGTTATGCAGTGAAAGAACCATCCCCACCAGTACTGTACCCCAGTGTTATACAGACACAGACCCGTCCCCACCAGTACTGTACCTCAGTGTTATACACTGACAGACCCGTCTCCACCAGTACTGTACCCCAGTGTTATACAGTGACAGACCCATCTCCACCAGTACTGTACCCCAGTGTTATACAGTGACAGACCCGTCCCCACCAGTACTGTACCCCAGTGTTATACAGTGACAGACCCGTCCCCACCAGTACTGTACCCCAGTGTTATACAGTGACAGACCCGTCCCCACCAGTACTGTACCCGTGTTATACAGTGACAGACCTGTCCCCACCAGTACTGTACCCCAGTGTTATACACTGACAGACCCGTCCCCACCAGTACTGTACCCCAGTGTTATACACTGACAGACCCGTCTCCACCAGTACTGTACCCCAGTGTTATACAGTGACAGAACCGTCCCCACCAGTACTGTACCCCAGTGTTATACAGTGACAGACCTGTCCCCACCAGCACTGTACCCCAGTGTTATACAGTGACAGACCCGTCCCCACCAGTACTGTACCCCAGTGTTATACAGTGACAGACCCGTCCCCACCAGTACTGTACCCGTGTTATACAGTGACAGACCTGTCCCCACCAGTACTGTACCCCAGTGTTATACACTGACAGACCCGTCCCCACCAGTACTGTACCCCAGTGTTATACACTGACAGACCTGTCCCCAACATTACTGTACCCCAGTGTTATACAGTGACAGACATGTCCCACCAGTACTGTACCCCAGTGTTATACAGTGACAGACCTGTCCCCACCAGCACTGTACCCCAGTGTTATACAGTGACAGACCCGTCCCCACCAGTACTGTACCCCAGTGTTATACAGTGACAGACCCGTCCCCACCAGTACTGTACCCGTGTTATACAGTGACAGACCTGTCTCCACCACTACTGTACCCCAGTGTTATACAGTGATAGACCTTTCCCCACCAGTACATCTGTGTTATATAGTGATACATCTGTCCCCACCAGAACTGTACCACAGTTATACACCGAGCTGTCCCCCCAGTTTTGTACCCCAGTGTTATACAGTGACACATCCGTCAGCACCAGTACTGTACCCCAATGTTATACAGACACAGACCTGTCCCCACCAGTACTGTACACCGGTGTTATACAGTGATACATCTGTCCCCACCAGTACTGTACCCCAGTGTTATACAGTGACAGACCCGTCCCCACCATACTGTACCCCAGTGTTATACAGTGACAGACCCGTCCCCACCAGTACTGTACCCCAGTGTTATACAGTGACAGACCCGTCCCCACCAGTACTGTACCCCAGTGTTATACAGTGACAGACCCGTCCCCACCAGTACAGTACCTCAGTGTTATACACTGACAGACCCGTCTCCACCAGTACTGTACCCCAGTGTTATACAGTGACAGACCCATCTCCACCAGTACTGTACCCCAGTGTTATACAGTGACAGACCCGTCCCCACCAGTACTGTACCCCAGTGTTATACAGTGACAGACCCGTCCCCACCAGTACTGTACCCCAGTGTTATACAGTGACGGACCCGTCCCCACCAGTACTGTACCCCAGTGTTATACAGTGACAGACCCGTCCCCACCAGTACTGTACCCCAGTGTTATACAGTGACAGACCCGTCCCCACCAGTACAGTACCCCAGTGTTATACACTGACAGACCCGTCTCCACCAGTACTGTACCCGTGTTATACAGTGACAGACCTGTCCCCACCAGTAAACTACACCAGTGATGTACAGTGACAGGTATGTCCCCACCAGTACTGTACCCCAGTGTTATACAGTGACAGACCCGTCCCCACCAGTACTGTACCCCAGTGTTATACAGTGACAGACCCGTCCCCACCAGTACTGTACCCCAGTGTTATACACTGACAGACCCGTCCCCACCAGTACTGTACCCCAGTGTTATACACTGACAGACCTGTCCCCAACATTACTGTACCCCAATGTTATACAGTGACAGACATGTCCCACCAGTACTGTACCCCTGTGTTATACAGTGACAGACATGTCCCACCAGTACTGTACCCCTGTGTTATAGTGACAGACCCGTCCCCACCAGTACTATACCCCAGTGTTATACACTGACAGACCTGTCCCCAACATTACTGTACCCCAGTGTTATACAGTGACAGACATGTCCCACCAGTACTGTACCCCTGTGTTATACAGTGACAGACATGTCCCACCAGTACTGTACCCCTGTGTTATACAGTGACAGACCTGTCCTATCTAGTAATGTGCCCCAGTGTTATGCAGTGAAAGAACCATCCCCACCAGTATTGTACCCGAGTATTATACAGTGACAGACCTATCCCCACCAGTAGTGTACCCCAGTGTTATACACTGACAGATCTGTCCCCACCAGTACTATACACCAGTGTTACACAGTTACAGACCCGTCCCCACCAGTACTGTACCCCAGTGTTACACATTGACAGATCTGACCCCATCAGTACTGTTCCCCAGTGTTATACAGTGACAGATCTGTCCCCACCAGTACAGTGACAGACCTGTCCCCACCAGATTTGTCCCCACCAGAACAGTGCCGTAGGTTTATACAGAAACAGAATTGCCCCTACCAACAGACCTGTCCCCCCCAGTACTGTAACCCAGTGCAATACAGCACCAGATCTGTCCCCACAGTACAGTACACCATTGTTTTACAGCAACAGACCTGTCCTTACAAGTAAAGGATCCCGGTCTTATACAGTGAGAGGCCTGTCCCCACCAGTAAACTACACCAGTGATGTACAGTGACAGATTTGTCCCCACCAGAACTGTACCCCAGTGTTATACACAGACTGAACTATCCACACTTGCACTGTATCCCAGTGTTAAGCAGCAACAGACCTGTCCAAACAAGTACTGTAAGCCAGTGTTATGCAGTTAAAGAAGAATCCCCAACAGTACTGTATCAGTGTTATACAGTGGCAGACCCGTCACCACCAGTACTGGGACCCAGTGTAATACAGTGACAGACCTGTCCCCACCAGTACTGTACCCCAGTGTTACACAGTGACAGACCTGTCCGCACCAGCACTGTTCCCCAGTGTTATACAGAGACAGAACTGTCCCCACCAGTACTGTACCCCAGTGTTATACAGTGACAGACCTGTCCAAACAAGTACTGTAAGCCAGTGTTATGCAGTTAAAGAAGAATCCCCAACAGTACTGTATCAGTGTTATACAGTGGCAGACCCATCCCCACCAGTACTGTACCCCAGTGTTATACAGTGACAGACCTGTCCCCACCAGTACTGTACCCCAGTTTTACAGTGACAGACCTGTCCCCACCAGTACTGTACCCAAGTAATATAGACACAGACCTGTCCCCACCAGTACTGTACCGCAGTGATATACAGTGACAGATCAGGCCCCACTAGTTCTGTACCCCAGTGTTCTACAGTGACAGACCTGTCTCCACCACTACTGTACACCAGTGTTATACAGTAATAGACGTTTCCCCACCAGTACAGTACATCTGTGATATATAGTGACACATCTGTCACCACCAGTACTGTGCCACAGTTATACACACACCGAGCTGTCCCCCCAGTTTTGTACCCCAGTGTTATACAGTGACACATCCGTCAGCACCAGTACTGTACCCCAATGTTATACAGGCACAGACCTGTCCCCACCAGTACTGTACACCGGTGTTATACAGTGATACATCTGTCCCCGCCAGTACTGTACCCCAGTGTTATACAGTAACAGATTAGTCCCCACCAGAACAGTGCTGTAGGGTTATACAGAAACATAATTGCAACCATCAACAAACCTGTCCCCACGAGTACTGTACCCCAGTGTTATACAGTGACAAACCTGTCCCCACCAGTAGTGTACGCCAGTGTTATACATTGACAGACCTGTCCTAACCAGTAATGTGCCCCAGTGTTATGCAGTGAAAGAACCATCCCCACCAGTACTGTACCCCAGTGTTATACAGACACAGACCCGTCCCCACCAGTACTGTACCCCAGTGTTATACAGTGGCAGAACCCTCTCCACCAGTACAGTCCCCCAGTGACAGACCTGTCGAAACCAGTAATGTAACCCAGTGTTATGCAGTTAAAGAAGCGTCCACATCAGTACTGTACCAAAGTTTTATAAAGTGGCAGACCCGTACTCACCAGTACTGTACCTCAGTGTTACACACTGACAGAACCCTCTCCACCAGTACAGTCACCCAGAGTTATAGAGTGATAGGCCTGTCCCCACCAGTACTGTAACCCAGTGTTATACAAACACAGATTTGTCCCCACCAGTACGGTACCCCAATGTTATACAATGACAGACTTGTCCTCACCAGTATTGTACCCCAGAGTTATACAGTGACAGACCGGTCCCCACGCGGACTGAGCCCCAATGTTAAACAGTAACAGATTTGTCCGCACCAGAACAGTGACGTAGGGTTATGCAGAAACATAATTGCCCCCACAAACAGACTTGTCCCCACCAATACTGTAACACAGTAATATACAGTGACAGACCTGTCTCCACTGTCACTGAACCCCAGTATTGCACAGTGACAGACCTGTCCCCACCAGTACTGTACCCCAGTGTTATACAGTGACAGACATGTCCCCACCAGTACTGTACCCCAGTGTTATACAGTGGCAGAATCCTCCCCACCAGTACTGTACCCCTAGTGTTATAAAGTGACAGACCCATCGCCACCAGTACTGTAACCCAGTGTTATACAGTGACAGACCTGTCCCGACCAGTACTGTACCCCAGTGTTATACAGTGACAGACCTGTCCCCACCAGTACTGTACCGCAGTGTTATACAGTGACAGACCTGTCCCCAACAGTATTGAACCCCAGTGTTATACAGTGACAGACCTGTCCCCACCAGTACTGTACCCCAGTGTTATACAGTGACAGACCTGTCCCCACCAGCACTGTACCCCAGTGTTATACAGTGACAGACCTGTCCCCACCAGTACTGTACCCCAGTGTTATACAGTGACAGACCTGTCCCCACCAGCACTGTACCCCAGTGTTATACAGTGAGACCTGTCCCGAACAGTACTGTACCCCAGTGTTATACAATGACAGACCTGTCCTAACCAGTAATACGCCCCAGTGTTATGCAGTGAAAGAACCATTCCCATCAATACTGTACCCGAGTATTATACAGTGACAGACCCGTCCCCAACAGTACTGTATCTCAATGTTATACAATGACAGACTTGTCCCCACCAGTACTGTACCCAACTCTTACACAGTGACAGACCTGACCCCATCAGTACTGTTCCCCAGTGTTATACAGTGACGGACTTGTCCCCACCAGTACTGTACCACAGCGTTATACAATGACAGTCCATCCCCACCAGTACTGTACCCCAGTGTTGTACACTGACAGACCTGTCCAAACCAGGACTGTACCCCAGTGTTATGCAGTTAAAGAAGCGTCCCCACCAGTACTGTACCCCAGTGTTATACAGTGGCAGAATCCTCCCCACCAGTACTGTACCCCAGTGTTATACAGTGGCAGAATCTTACCCACCAGTACTGTACCCCTAGTGTTATAAAGTGACAGGCCCATCGCCACCAGTACTGTAACCCAGTGTTATACAGTGACAGACCTGTCCCATCCAGTAATGTACCCCAGTGTTATACAGTGACACATTCATCAGCAAACAGTATTGTACCCCAGTTATAAAGACACAGAGCTGTCTCCACCAGTACTGTATCCCAGTGTTATACAGTGACAGACCTTTTCCCACCAGTCCAGTACACACGTCTTATACAGTGACACATCCGTCACCATCAGTACTGTACCCCACTGTTATACAGAGATAGACCTGTCCCCACCAGTACTGTACTCCAGTGCTATAAAGTGACAGACCTGTCCCCACCAGTACTGTAACCCACTGTTATATGGACACAGACCTGTCCCCATCTGTACTGTACTCCAGTGTTATACAGTGACAGACCTGTCCCCACCAGAACTGTGCCCAAGTACCATACAGTGTGGGGACTGCCCCCACCAGCACTGCAGGCCAGAGGTATACAGTGACACATCCATTCCCACCAGTACTGTACCCCACTTTTATACAGAAACAGACCTGTCCCCACCAGTACTGTACCCCAGTGTTACACACTGGAAGATCTGACCCTACCAGTACTGTACCCCAGTGTTATACAGTGACACACCCGTCCCCACCAGTACTGTACCCAAGTGTTATACAGTGACAGACCTGTCCCCACCAGTACTGTACACCAGTGTTATACAGAGACAGACCTGTCCCCACCAGTACTGTACCCCAGTGTTATATCGTGACAGACATGTCCCCACCAGTACTGTACACCAGTGTTATACAGAGACAGACCTGTCCCCACCAGTACTGTACCCCAGTGTTATACATTAACAGACCCGTCCCCACCAGTACAGTACCCAAGTGTTATACAGAGACAGACCTGTCCCCACCAGGACTGTACCCCAATGTTATACAGTGACAGACCTGTGCCCACCAGCACTGTACCCTAGTGTTATACAGTGACAGATCCATCCCCACCAGTACTGAACCCCAGTGTAATACAGTGACAGACCTGTCCCCGCCAGTACTGTACCCCAGTGTTATACAGTGACAGACTTGTCCCCACCAGTACTGTACCCCAGTGTTATACAATAACAGACCTGTCCCCACCAGTACTGTATCCCAGTGTTATACAGTGACAGACCTGTCCCCACCAGTACTGTATCCCAGTGTTATACAGTGACAGACCTGTCCCCACCAGTACTGTACCCGTGTTATACAGAGACAGACCTGTCCCCACCAGTACTGTACCCCAGTGTTAAACAGAGACAGACCAGTCCCCACCAGTACTGTACCCCAGTGTTATACAGTGACAGACCTGTCCCCACCAGTATTGAACCCTAGTGTTATACAGTGACAGACCTGTCCCCACCAGCACTGTATCCCAGTGTTATACAGTGACAGACCTGTCCCCACCAGCACTGTAGACCAGTGTTATACACTGACAGACCTGTCCCCACCAGTACTGTACTCCAGTGCTATACAGTGACAGACCTGTCCCCACCAGTACTGTAACCCACTGTTATATGGACACAGACCTGTCCCCATCTGTACTGTACTCCAGTGTTATACAGTGACAGACCTGTCCCCACCAGAACTGTGCCCAAGTACCATACAGTGTGGGGACTGCCCCCACCAGCACTGCAGGCCAGAGGTATACAGTGACACATCCATTCCCACCAGTACTGTACCCCACTTTTATACAGAAACAGACCTGTCCCCACCAGTACTGTACCCCAGTGTTACACACTGGAAGATCTGACCCTACCAGTACTGTACCCCAGTGTTATACAGTGACACACCCGTCCCAACCCGTACTGTACCCCAGTGTTACACAGTGGAAGATCTGACCCTACCAGTACTGTACCCCAGTGTTATACAGTGACACACCCGTCCACACCAGTACTGTACCCCAGTGTTAAACAGAGACAGACCAGTCCCCACCAGTACTGTACCCCAGTGTTATACAGTGACAGACCTGTCCCCACCAGTATTGAACCCTAGTGTTATACAGTGACAGACCTGTCCCCACCAGCACTGTATCCCAGTGTTATACAGTGACAGACCTGTCCCCACCAGCACTGTAGACCAGTGTTATACACTGACAGACCTGTCCCCACCAGCACTATTGCCCAGCGTTATACAGTGATAGACCTGTCCCCACCAGCACTGTAGACCAGTGTTATACACTGACAGACCTGTCCCCACCAGCACTCTACCCCAGTGTTATACAGTGACAGACCCGTCCCCACCAGCACTGTACCCCAGCGTTATACAGTGACAGACCTGTCCCCACTAGTACTGAACTCCAGTGTCATACAGTGACAGACCTGTGCCCACCAGCACTGTACCCCAGTGTTATACAGTGACAAATCCGTCCCCACCAGTACTGAACCCCAGTGTCATACAGTGACAGACCTTTCCCCACCAGCACTGTACCCCAGTGTTATACAGTGACAGACCTGTCCCCACCAGTACTGTACTCCAGTGCTATACAGTGACAGACCTGTCCCCACCAGTACTGTAACCCACTGTTATATGGACACAGACCTGTCCCCATCTGTACTGTACTCCAGTGTTATACAGTGACAGACCTGTCCCCACCAGAACTGTGCCCAAGTACCATACAGTGTGGGGACTGCCCCCACCAGCACTGCAGGCCAGAGGTATACAGTGACACATCCATTCCCACCAGTACTGTACCCCACTTTTATACAGAAACAGACCTGTCCCCACCAGTACTGTACCCCAGTGTTACACACTGGAAGATCTGACCCTACCAGTACTGTACCCCAGTGTTATACAGTGACACACCCGTCCCAACCCGTACTGTACCCCAGTGTTACACAGTGGAAGATCTGACCCTACCAGTACTGTACCCCAGTGTTATACAGTGACACACCCGTCCACACCAGTACTGTACGCCAGTGTTATACATTAACAGACCCGTCCCCACCAGTACAGTACCCAAGTGTTATACAGAGACAGACCTGTCCCCACCAGGACTGTACTCCAGTGTTATAAAGTGACAGACCTGTCCCCAAAAGTACTGTACTCCAGTGTTATACAGAGACAGACCTGTCCCCACCAGGACTGTACCCCAGTGTTATAAAGTGACAGACCTGTCCACACCAGTACTGTACTCCAGTGTTATACAATACCAGACCCGTCCCCACCAGCACTGTACCCCAGTGTTATACAGTGACAGACCTGTTCCCACCAGTACTGAACCCCAGTGTCATACAGTGACAGACCTGTCCCCACCAGCACTGTACCCCAGTGATATACAGTGACAGACCTGTCCCCACCAGCACTGTACTCCAGTGTTATACAGTGACAGACCTGTCCCCACCAGTACTGAACCTCAGTGTAATACAGTGACAGACCTGTCCCCACCAGTACTGAACCCCAGTGTTATACCGTGACAGACTTGTCCCCACCAGTACTGTACCCCAGTGTTATACAATGACAGACCCGTCCCCACCAGTACTGTACCCCAGTGTTATACAGTGGCAGACCTGTCCCCACCAGTACTGTACCCGTGTTATACAGAGACAGACCTGTCCCCACCAGTACTGTACCCCAGTGTTATACAGTGACAGACCTGTCCCCACCAGTATTGAACCCCAGTGTTATACAGTGACAGACCTGTCCCCACCAGCACTGTACCCCAGTGTTATATAGTGACAGACCTGTCCCCACCAGCACTGTAGACCAGTGTTATACACTGACAGACCTGTCCCCACCAGCACTGTACCCCAGTGTTATACAGTGAGAGACCCATCCCCACCAGTACAGTACCCCAGTGTTATACAGTGACAGACCTGTCCCCACTAGTACTGAACTCCAGTGTCATACAGTGACAGACCTGTGCCCACCAGCACTGTACCCTAGTGTTATACAGTGACAGATCCATCCCCACCAGTACTGAACCCCAGTGTAATACAGTGACAGACCTGTCCCCACCAGTACTGAACCCCAGTGTTATACAGTGACAGACTTGTCCCCACCAGTACTGTACCCCAGTGTTATACAATAACAGACCTGTCCCCACCAGTACTGTATCCCAGTGTTATACAGTGACAGACCTGTCCCCACCAGTACTGTACCCGTGTTATACAGAGACAGACCTGTCCCCACCAGTACTGTACCCCAGTGTTAAACAGAGACAGACCAGTCCCCACCAGTACTGTACCCCTGTGTTATACAGTGACAGACCTGTCCCCACCAGTATTGAACCCTAGTGTTATACAGTGACAGACCTGTCCCCACCAGCACTGTACACCAGTGTTATACAGTGACAGACCTGTCCCCACCAGCACTGTAGACCAGTGTTATACACTGACAGACCTGTCCCCACCAGCACTATAGCCCAGCGTTATACAGTGATAGACCTGTCCCCACCAGCACTGTAGACCAGTGTTATACACTGACAGACCTGTCCCCACCAGCACTCTACCCCAGTGTTATACAGTGACAGACCCGTCCCCACCAGCACTGTACCCCAGCGTTATACAGTGACAGACCTGTCCCCACTAGTACTGAACTCCAGTGTCATACAGTGATAGACCTGTGCCCACCAGCACTGTACCCCAGTGTTATACAGTGACAAATCCGTCCCCACCAGTACTGAACCCCAGTGTCATACAGTGACAGACCTGACCCCACCAGCACTGTACCCCAGTGTTATACAGTGACAGACCTGTCCCCACCAGTACTGTACTCCAGTGCTATACAGTGACAGACCTGTCCCCACCAGTACTGTAACCCACTGTTATATGGACACAGACCTGTCCCCATCTGTACTGTACTCCAGTGTTATACAGTGACAGACCTGTCCCCACCAGAACTGTGCCCAAGTACCATACAGTGTGGGGACTGCCCCCACCAGCACTGCAGGCCAGAGGTATACAGTAACACATCCATTCCCACCAGTACTGTACCCCACTTTTATACAGAAACAGACCTGTCCCCACCAGTACTGTACCCCAGTGTTACACACTGGAAGATCTGACCCTACCAGTACTGTACCCCAGTGTTATACAGTGACACACCCGTCCCCACCAGTACTGTACCCAAGTGTTATACCGTGACAGACATGTCCCCACCAGTACTGTACACCAGTGTTATACAGAGACAGACCTGTCCCCACCAGTACTGTACCCCAGTGTTATACATTAACAGACCCGTCCCCACCAGTACAGTACCCAAGTGTTATACAGAGACAGACCTGTCCCCACCAGGACTGTACCCCAATGTTATACAGAGACAGACCTGTCCCCAACAGTACTGTACTCCAGTGTTATACATTAACAGACCAGTTCCCACCAGTACTGTACCCTAGTGTTATACAGAGACAGACCTGGCCCCACCAGTACTGTACACCAGTGTTATACAGTGACAGGCCTGTCCCCACCAGTACTGTACCCCAGTGTTATACAGAGACAGACGTGTTCCCACCAGTACTGTACACCAGTGTTATACAGAGACAGACCTGTTCCCACCAGTACTGTACTCCAGTGCTATACAGTGACAGACCTGTCCCCACCAGTACTGTAACCCACTGTTATATGGACACAGACCTGTCCCCATCTGTACTGTACTCCAGTGTTATACAGTGACAGACCTGTCCTCACCAGAACTGTGCCCAAGTACCATACAGTGTGGGGACTGCCCCCACCAGCACTGCAGGCCAGAGATATACAGTGACACATCCATTCCCACCAGTACTGTACCCCACTTTTATACAGAAACAGACCTGTCCCCACCAGTACTGTACCCCAGTGTTACACACTGGAAGATCTGACCCTACCAGTACTGTACCCCAGTGTTATACAGTGACACACCCGTCCCAACCCGTACTGTACCCCAGTGTTACACAGTGGAAGATCTGACCCTACCAGTACTGTACCCCAGTGTTATACAGTGACACACCCGTCCACACCAGTACTGTACCCAAGTGTTATACCGTGACAGACATGTCCCCACCAGTACTGTACACCAGTGTTATACAGAGACAGACCTGTCCCCACCAGTACTGTACGCCAGTGTTATACATTAACAGACCCGTCCCCACCAGTACAGTACCCAAGTGTTATACAGAGACAGACCTGTCCCCACCAGGACTGTACTCCAGTGTTATAAAGTGACAGACCTGTCCCCAAAAGTACTGTACTCCAGTGTTATACAGAGACAGACCTGTCCCCACCAGGACTGTACCCCAGTGTTATAAAGTGACAGACCTGTCCCCACCAGTACTGTACTCCAGTGTTATACAATACCAGACCCGTCCCCACCAGCACTGTACCCCAGTGTTATACAGTGACAGACCTGTTCCCACCAGTACTGAACCCCAGTGTCATACAGTGACAGACCTGTCCCCACCAGCACTGTACCCCAGTGATATACAGTGACAGACCTGTCCCCACCAGCACTGTACCCCAGTGTTATACAGTGACATACCTGTCCCCACCAGTACTGAACCTCAGTGTAATACAGTGACAGACCTGTCCCCACCAGTACTGAACCCCAGTGTTATACCGTGACAGACTTGTCCCCACCAGTACTGTACCCCAGTGTTATACAATGACAGACCCGTCCCCACCAGTACTGTACCCCAGTGTTATACAGTGGCAGACCTGTCCCCACCAGTACTGTACCCGTGTTATACAGAGACAGACCTGTCCCCACCAGTACTGTACCCCAGTGTTAAACAGAGACAGACCTGTCCCCACCAGTACTGTACCCCAGTGTTATACAGTGACAGACCTGTCCCCACCAGTATTGAACCCCAGTGTTATACAGTGACAGACCTGTCCCCACCAGCACTGTACCCCAGTGTTATATAGTGACAGACCTGTCCCCACCAGCACTGTAGACCAGTGTTATACACTGACAGACCTGTCCCCACCAGCACTGTACCCCAGTGTTATACAGTGAGAGACCCATCCCCACCAGTACAGTACCCCAGTGTTATACAGTGACAGACCTGTCCCCACTAGTACTGAACTCCAGTGTCATACAGTGACAGACCTGTGCCCACCAGCACTGTACCCTAGTGTTATACAGTGACAGATCCATCCCCACCAGTACTGAACCCCAGTGTAATACAGTGACAGACCTGTCCCCACCAGTACTGAACCCCAGTGTTATACAGTGACAGACTTGTCCCCACCAGTACTGTACCCCAGTGTTATACAATAACAGACCTGTCCCCACCAGTACTGTATCCCAGTGTTATACAGTGACAGACCTGTCCCCACCAGTACTGTACCCGTGTTATACAGAGACAGACCTGTCCCCACCAGTACTGTACCCCAGTGTTAAACAGAGACAGACCAGTCCCCACCAGTACTGTACCCCTGTGTTATACAGTGACAGACCTGTCCCCACCAGTATTGAACCCTAGTGTTATACAGTGACAGACCTGTCCCCACCAGCACTGTACACCAGTGTTATACAGTGACAGACCTGTCCCCACCAGCACTGTAGACCAGTGTTATACACTGACAGACCTGTCCCCACCAGCACTATAGCCCAGCGTTATACAGTGATAGACCTGTCCCCACCAGCACTGTAGACCAGTGTTATACACTGACAGACCTGTCCCCACCAGCACTCTACCCCAGTGTTATACAGTGACAGACCCGTCCCCACCAGCACTGTACCCCAGCGTTATACAGTGACAGACCTGTCCCCACTAGTACTGAACTCCAGTGTCATACAGTGATAGACCTGTGCCCACCAGCACTGTACCCCAGTGTTATACAGTGACAAATCCGTCCCCACCAGTACTGAACCCCAGTGTCATACAGTGACAGACCTGACCCCACCAGCACTGTACCCCAGTGTTATACAGTGACAGACCTGTCCCCACCAGTACTGTACTCCAGTGCTATACAGTGACAGACCTGTCCCCACCAGTACTGTAACCCACTGTTATATGGACACAGACCTGTCCCCATCTGTACTGTACTCCAGTGTTATACAGTGACAGACCTGTCCCCACCAGAACTGTGCCCAAGTACCATACAGTGTGGGGACTGCCCCCACCAGCACTGCAGGCCAGAGGTATACAGTAACACATCCATTCCCACCAGTACTGTACCCCACTTTTATACAGAAACAGACCTGTCCCCACCAGTACTGTACCCCAGTGTTACACACTGGAAGATCTGACCCTACCAGTACTGTACCCCAGTGTTATACAGTGACACACCCGTCCCCACCAGTACTGTACCCAAGTGTTATACCGTGACAGACATGTCCCCACCAGTACTGTACACCAGTGTTATACAGAGACAGACCTGTCCCCACCAGTACTGTACCCCAGTGTTATACATTAACAGACCCGTCCCCACCAGTACAGTACCCAAGTGTTATACAGAGACAGACCTGTCCCCACCAGGACTGTACCCCAATGTTATACAGAGACAGACCTGTCCCCAACAGTACTGTACACCAGTGTTATACATTAACAGACCAGTTCCCACCAGTACTGTACCCTAGTGTTATACAGAGACAGACCTGGCCCCACCAGTACTGTACACCAGTGTTATACAGTGACAGGCCTGTCCCCACCAGTACTGTACCCCAGTGTTATACAGTGGCAGACCTGTCCCCACCAGTACTGTACCCGTGTTATACAGAGACAGACCTGTCCCCACCAGTACTGTACCCCAGTGTTAAACAGAGACAGACCTGTCCCCACCAGTACTGTACCCCAGTGTTATACAGTGACAGACCTGTCCCCACCAGTATTGAACCCCAGTGTTATACAGTGACAGACCTGTCCCCACCAGCACTGTACCCCAGTGTTATATAGTGACAGACCTGTCCCCACCAGCACTGTAGACCAGTGTTATACACTGACAGACCTGTCCCCACCAGCACTGTACCCCAGTGTTATACAGTGACAGACCTGTCCCCACCAGCACTGTACACCAGTGTTATACAGTGACAGACCTATCCCCACCAGTACTGTAACTCAGTGTTATACAGTGACAGACCCATCCCCACCAGTACAGTACCCCAGTGTTATACAGTGACAGACCTGTCCCCAATAGTACTGAACTCCAGTGTCATACAGTGACAGACCTGTGCCCACCAGCACTGTACCCTAGTGTTATACAGTGACAGACCCATCCCCACCAGTACTGAACCCCAGTGTAATACAGTGACAGACCTGTCCCCACCAGTACTGAACCCCAGTGTTATACAGTGACAGACTTGTCCCCACCAGTACTGTACCCCAGTGTTATACAATAACAGACCTGTCCCCACCAGTACTGTATCCCAGTGTTATACAGTGACAGACCTGTCCCCACCAGTACTGTATCCCAGTGTTATACAGTGACAGACCTGTCCCCACCAGTACTGTACCCGTGTTATACAGAGACAGACCTGTCCCCACCAGTACTGTACCCCAGTGTTAAACAGAGACAGACCAGTCCCCACCAGTACTGTACCCCTGTGTTATACAGTGACAGACCTGTCCCCACCAGTATTGAACCCTAGTGCTATACAGTGACAGACCTGTCCCCACCAGCACTGTACCCCAGTGTTATACAGTGACAGACCTGTCCCCACCCGCACTGTAGACCAGTGTTATACACTGACAGACCTGTCCCCACCAGCACTATAGCCCAGCGTTATACAGTGATAGACCTGTCCCCACCAGCACTGTAGACCAGTGTTATACACTGACAGACCTGTCCCCACCAGCACTCTACCCCAGTGTTATACAGTGACAGACCCGTCCCCACCAGCACTGTACCCCAGCGTTATACAGTGACAGACCTGTCCCCACTAGTACTGAACTCCAGTGTCATACAGTGACAGACCTGTGCCCACCAGCACTGTACCCCAGTGTTATACAGTGACAAATCCGTCCCCACCAGTACTGAACCCCAGTGTCATACAGTGACAGACCTGTCCCCACCAGCACTGTACCCCAGTGTTATACAGTGACAGACCTGTCTCCACCAGTACTGTACTCCAGTGTTATACAGTGACAGACCTGTCCCCACCAGTACTGTACCCCAGTGTTAAACAGTGATAGACCTGTCTCCACCAGTACTGAACCCCAGTGTTATACAGTGACAGACCTGTCCCCACCAGTACTGAACCCCAGTGTTATACAGTGACAGACCTGGCCCCACCAGCACTGTACCCCAGTGTTATACAGTGACAGACCTGTCCCCACTAGTACTGTGCCCCAGTGTTATACAGTGACAGACCTGTCCCCACCAGCACTGTACCCCAGTGTTATACAGTGACAGACCCGTCCCCACCAGTACTGTACACCAGTGTTATACAGTGACAGACCTGTCCCCACCAGTACTGTACCCCAGTGTTATACAGTGACAGAACCGTCCCCACCAGTACTGTACCCCAGTGTTATACAGTGACAGACCCGTCCCCACCAGTACTGTACACCAGTGTTATACAGTGACAGACCTGTCCCCACCAGTACTGTACCCCAGTGTTATACAGTGACAGACCTGTCCCCACCGGCACTGTACCCCAGTGTTTGACCAAGCTTTTGGTCACCTGTTCCTAATATCTCAGTGTCTCATTTTGTTTGATAACATTTCCATGAACAATCATTTTAGTATTTTGTCGGTATATCATGAATTAAATTTTTGTTGAATCTATTTAAGCATGCTGAATAGATGCATTAGGTGCCAGGGTGCTGAACTCCAGATTTCCAGAAACTGCGGAAAAGGAGCTACTAGGCATTGAGTCTGAAGGAAGGAAGTGAATGAAGATTATTGGAAGCTGACTGTCTGCTGCAATGAAACACGATTGTGCAGATCTGAGAGTGCAGAGCAGATATTCCATATTCATCTGAGCACAGGAGAACCTTCACTGCAGCCTTCAGGACATTGCAACCCATCACCAGCTCTCTCCGCTGTGCAAAGCACCAGAGTATCGAGCAAAGTCTCATTCCTCTTTATGGATACGAGCTTCCTCAGTGCACAGGCAAACAACTGTGGGGGCAGCTAATTTGCTTCGAGTCAGAGTCCAGGGTTTGAGCAGGGTCTGAGACTTGAGCACAATCTCCACGTTCACACTTCCACTGCAGTACAGAGGGAGCCCTACACTGTTGGCGGGTAGGTACTGAGGGAGTACTGCACTGTCAAAGTGTCAGTACTGAGGGAGTGCTGCACTGTCAGAGGGTCAGTGCTGAGGGAGTGCTGCACTGTCGGAGGGTCAGTGCTGAGGGAGTGCTTCACTGTCAGAGGGTCAGTACTGAGGGGGTGCTGCACTGTCAGACGGTCAGTGCTGAAGAAGCCCTATACTGCTGGAAGATCAGGCCAGAAGGTCAGTACTGAGGAAGCGCCACATTTTTGGACGGTCAGGACTGAGAGAGCACTGCACTGTCAGAAAGCTGGTCCTGAGGCTGTGCAGCACTGTCAGATGGCGAATACCGAGCGAATGCTACACTGCCAGAGGGTGAGTACTGTGGGAGTCCCGCAATGTCAAAGGGACAGTAGTGAGGGAGCGCTGCATTGTCGGAGGGTCAGTACGGAGGGATTGATGCACTGTCCAAGGGTCAGTACTGAAGGAGCCCTGCACTGCCGGAGGATCAGTACAGAGCGACTGATGCACTGTCGGAGGGTCAGTACTGGGGGAGCCCTGCACTGTCGGAGGGTCAGTACTGGGGGAGCCCTGCACTTTCGGAGGGTCAGTACTGAGGGAGCGCTGCATTGTCGGAGAGTCAGCACCGAGGGAGCCCTGCACTGTCGGAGGATCAGTGCTGAGGTATTGATATACTGTCGGAGGGTCAGTACTGAGGGAGCCCTGCACTGTCGGAGGGTCAGTACTGGGGGAGCCCTGCACTGTCGGAGGGTCACTACTGAGGTACATTACTGAGGGAGCTCTATACTGTCAGTACTGACACAGACATTCTATTGGAGCTGGCATGCTGGGGATGAGACTGTAATTCCAGGCACCGTTTTCTCCCTAAGGTCGAAGCAGCATATCCTCAGGCACTATTGGAAGAAAAGAAGCAGTGTTGTCCCCAGTGTCCTGGCCAATAATTATTCTTCAACAAACAGATTATCTGATTATCACTGCTTTGCTGTTTGTGAGAGCTCACTGTGTGCAAATTGGGTGCTGCATTTCCTACATTCCAGCAGTGAACACAACTTGGAAATAATTAATTTGGGTAACAGGCCCTGGGATCACCTGAGATCGTGAACAGTTCTACAGAAATTCAAGGTTTTCTTTCCTTCCTGGGATACTAGTGCACTTATTCGCTTTTAAACAGTGTAGAGGGAGCTTTACTCTGTATCTAACCGCGTGCTGTACCTGTCCTGGGAGTGTTTGATGGGGACAGTATAGAGGGAGCTTTACTCTGTATCTAACCCCGTGCTGTACCTGTCCTGGGAGTGTTTGATGGGGACAGTGTAGAGGGAGCTTTACTCTGTATCTAACCCCATGCAGTACCTGTCCTGGGAGTGTTTGTTAGGGACAGTGTAGAGGGAACTTTACTCTGTATCTAACCCCGTGCTGTACCCGTCCTGGGACTGTTTGATGGGGACCGTGTTTGTTCTTTTTGAGTGCACTAAAAACTGTGCACCCGCCATGAAACTCTCAAAGTCGTAGTTAGCAACTTGCTGATGTCAGGCTGCATGAGAATGTCACACAGTCTGTGAATCTTGTTTTGAGGTCTCAGGGTCCTGTGTTATATTTTAAGCTGCTGTGGGTTGGAGGCAACACATTTATAGCTCAGGAATCTGGGTGGGCTCAGAGCTGAATCAACATTTAAACTGTGAAAGTGATAAGTATTTCTAATGTCAAGCAACGCAGAGCCTAGCAACAGCCTCCCACATTCCCAGTGCGCCTGTGCCCTTATGGATCTTGGGTTTATGCTGCTCTCGGTGATGTGTCGGGGAGAGAGAGGCAGTGGGAGGAAGAGGAGGAGGGAAGCCAATTGATTGACTCAATTTGCTCACTGGGCTCTTCCAGCTGACAACTCACAGTCGTGACGCTTCCCAAGTGAGCTGGGCTCTCAGGATGGAAATTACATGTTGTGCAAAGACAATGTGCAGCGAGCAGAAATCCTGATCTGCACTGAGAGCATCAATCCACAGCCACAATCCTATTTTCTCAAGGAAGGAAGGATTCACATTTCTCTTGCACTGTTCACCACCTCAGAACCTTCCACAGCACTTCACAGCCAATGAATTACTTTGCGAACGACCGTCATTATTGACACAGGACGCAAAACAGCCATTTTGTGCACAGCAAGATCCCATCGAGAGTGATGTGATAATGACCCAGATCCTTGGTTTTAGTGATGTTGTTTTGAGGAATGGCCCCAGGACACAGTGAAGAACTCCCCCCTGATATTCTTCAAAAGCACAGCTATGGAACACATCACGGCCATAAGAGGGCAGATGGATCTCAGTTTAATGGCACATCCGAAAGACAGTGCCTCCAAAAGTGCGGCATTGCCTGGTTACCGACCCTCCAACAGTGCACTATCCCTCACTACTGATCCTCCATCAGTGCTGCACTCCCTCAGGACTGACCCTCCGATCAGGGTCAATAAAGTGACCATGGAGTGTGTAACTTCCATTGGTCCAGTTGGCAGGGTCAGGGGCAGAGAGTTGAAGGTGGACAGAACACGGCAAAGAGTGGAAGGCACATGATCCCAAAGGTGAAGCCAAGATGGAAAAATGCTTTTCATATTGTATTGGACTGTGGGGTGACTGTAGGATGCAAAGTAAATAAAAAGAACTTGCATTTATATAGTGCCTTACACAGCCTCGAATTGTAGTCATTTTAGTAATGCAGGCAGCCTATTTACGCATTGGTCATGTTGTGGGAGTTGGCTGTGCCCAATTTGGTTGTTGAGTGTCTGACTTTACAATGACTGCTCCTCAAGTACGCTGTAAAGTGCTTTAGAGAATCCCAAAGGTCATGAAAGGCACTGCAAAAATATGTGTCTTTCTCTTTCCTATCAGTCTGAAAAAGGTTTTGATGGGCAGCTGGGGGAAGCGGGTCTGTTTGTGGAAGGTTATGTTGCAGAGGCGAGGGTCAGGTTTGGTGATCAAAGGTGTGTAATGGGAAGAAAACTGAAAGGTGCATGAGGTTTTTTTAAAACCATTCTTTCAGGGGATTCAAGCATCGCTGGCAAGGCCAGCATTTGTTGCTCATCGCTAACTGAGGGCAGCTCAGAGTCAACGTGTAGGCCAGACCGGGTAAGGGAAGCGGTAAGATTTTAAAGAAATAAAGAACATTAGTGAACCAGATGGGCTTTTACAACAGTCAATAATAGTTTCATAGTCACTATTACTGAGACAAACTTTCAATTCCAGATTTATTAATTGAATTTAAATTCCGCCAGCTGCCGTGGTGGGATTTGAACCCATGTCCCCAGAGCATAGCCTGGGCCTCTGGATTACTAGTCCAGTGACATTAACACGACATCACTATCTCCCCGAAGTTTCGATGCATCCACTAGTCTGCTTCGCAGAAGGTGGTGATGAATATTAAATCTCTAATCCCATGCTCGCATTTCAAGTCCAAAAGCTGTAAAAAGTGATGTTACTTTCAGAGCTTTAAAAAAATTGGATCATTCTCCTCTTCCAGTTGCTGTCCAATAATCTGGAATTATTGCCCTGACTCCTCTTTGTACCCAGCGTTCCATCAGCGCTGTTCAGACAAGTCTCCCACCTACATCACATTATTCTGATGAAGAGTCACACGGACTCGGAACGTTAACTGTGTGCCTCTCCGCAGATGCTGCCAGACCGGCTGAGTTTTTCCAGCTATTTTTGTTTTTGTTTCACATTACCTCGTGCTTCCAGCATTCCAGGGAATTCCATTCTCTGTCGCAAACTACAATTCCCAACCGCTCAATGTAAATGCCGTAAAGCCTGATGTCAGCATTGCAGCTTCAGAGCCGTCCCTTTGACATTGCACTTTGTTTTCAACATCGCATTGCACGGACAGCACAGAAACAGGCCATTCGGCCCATCCGTTCTGTGCTGGTGTTTCTGCTCCACATGAACCTCCTCCCGCACCCCCCTCTCCATCTCACCCCATCAGCATATCCTTCTATTCCTTTGTCCCTCATGTACTTATCCAGCTTTGCCTTAAATGTATCTATACTATTCACCTCACCCACTCCCTGTGGCGGTGGGATCCAAATTCTCACCGCTCTCTGGGTAAAGAATTCCCTATTGGGTCTATTAGTGACTATCTTATATTGATGGGCCCTGGTTCTGGTCTTCCCCACAAAGGGAAAGCTGTTTCTCTTTGTTTTCTCTATTGAATCCCTTCATAATTTTAAAGACTTTTATCAGGTCACCCCTCAGATGTCTCTTTTCCAAAGTGAAGAGCCCAAGTTTGTTCAGTCTTTACTGGTAAAGTGTAACCTCTCAGTTCTGATATCGTTCCAGTAAATCCTTTTCGCACCTTCTCCAGTGCCTCTATATCCTTTTTTGCAACCAATGGATTCATTTGAAAAATCATCAGAAGATTCATCACCACTGTCACCCACTCTGGGCCACATGGTCTTCTCTTACTGATTCGCTGTCGGACAGACTCCCCTCATCATCTGTCATCTTACAGCCAAGAAGCTATTGGTCCAGGAACACTCCAGAATTTGTCAATTAGCTGAGTAGATGAATGCAGAAATGGCTTTTATTTCCACCCCCCACCATCCATTGTTCGCTAAAGAGTTACAGAGTTCATCAACCAACTGGACCAATGGAAGTTACACACTCCATGGTCACTTTATTGATCAGTCGGGTGGTGTGGAGAGGCAGGTGACCATTCTGTTGGGATGCTTGGAGCTCTTGGATGAATCCTTACTTTGAAGGACTAGTTCTCCATGAGTCCGGGATGGCCGGGTGAGGATCAGTTTTGCATTAACTTTGACTGATGAAGAAATGAAACCCCCCATGATCCAGCAACAGAGGCACCTCAACCTTGAACTTCATCTTCCCCATCTCAAACAGCCTAGTGAATTAAAGGAGGGGCCTAGTTTTTGATAATCTTTACATCTACTTAACGCCAAAATGATAATAAGCTCACACAAGTGTTATCACCAAATGTTTGTGAAATAGACTGAATACAGTGGATAGATTGGAGAAGTTGGGACTGTTCTCCCTTGGATGGTTGAGATAAGATTTGATAGACATATTCAAAATCATGAGGGGTCTGGAAAGAGTAGATGGGGAGAAACTGTTCCCATTGGCGGAAGGATCGTGAGCCAGAGAGCAAGTGATTTACATTTGGCCAATTTAAGGGCAAAAGAGGCAATGACGGCATGAGAAGAAACCTTTATATTGGCAGCAAATGGTTAGGATCTGGACTGCACTGCCTGAGAGAGTGGGGGTGGCAGATTCAATCAATGCTTTCAAAAGAGAATCTAGAGAGAAATAATTTACAGGGCTATGGCGGAAAGGGTGAAGAGATTGTCACTAGGTGAGCTGCTCCCTTGCAGAGAGACAGCACAGAGACAACGGACTGAGTGGCCTCCCCCTGTGCTGTAACCATTCGCTGGTTCTGCGAGAAAGGGAAAGAACAGGGCACAGCATCATCTAAACTGCTACAACAGTGGACATCACATTACATGGAGCGGTTCGAGAAGGCAGCTCACCACTACCTTCTCAAGAGCAATTAGGGATGGGTAACAAATACTGGGCCCAGCCAGCAACACCCACACCCCGTAAAAGAGTGATTATTTTAAAAAATTAGATAGGTTAATGGATACTGGCCAAGTAGAGTAAGGCCTCTCCCTGCAATCAGTAGTTTCAAAACAGTCTTCAGTTTTGCCTGTTCCAGGAACTGTGACCATGGAATAAACTAAACAGGCACCGAAGCACAACAGTCAGAGACTGAGGAAGGTGAAAGGCTGGCTTAGGTACCAGCTTTGAGATTTCTCCTCCTACTAAGGGATAGAGATGAGCAAAATCCAAGTGAAGTGAATGTTCAGCCAACAGCTTCAAGCTCACCCTAACAACAGGGAAGGGGAGCAATTAAGATTAATCCATCAGCGTAGAATTTAAGGGGAAGAGGCCAGAGACTAGCTGAGGAGATAGCCAATTCAAGAGAGAGCTACCTAGCTTTCAGGGCAAAGGGGCCAATGGAGAGCAAGAGATAGAGTATTGTGAATGAGGGACCCGAACAGATAGACAAATCATTTCGTGCAGGTTGGCTCATTCCTTCAGAATATCTCGTACTTGGCGAGTTCAACAGTTGGCCAATTATCCATCTCCGCAAAGTCCTGCTTCCCTCCTCACTGAGTCAGATGTCAAGTTATTTTATTCCTCAGCAATGACAGCTCACTGCATCAGTACAAGCCACAGGCTATCTTTTGCAGTGAATACGTTAGCATTAAATATGAAGAGGGCTTGCCTTTAATTATCCTGCTTGGGTAGCAGTAACCAGCAGTCTGCACTCTGTACTGCTGAAAGAGACAGGAATGTCAGTGTTTACATTTCCTCCTTATGGAATGCCACATTTTAAGTCTTGCATGAACTAAAATATATGACCTCATACATTAATTGCGCCAGGGTGTGTAGTATACAAGATCACACAAGATATAAACCCATTCTTTATCTGCTCCAAAAGGCAGTAAATACCAGGTGTTCAGGTACAATTGATCAGTCAGATTTATCAAGCAATAGGAACAGGAAGTTACAGATGATACAGATTGCAGTGTATAAGTCGACCCGGTGTATAAGACAATCTCATGTTTTTGGCCCTAGAAATCACATGTTTGCATATACTCAGCATAGAAGTCGACCCCACTCACCCCCGTTCAGCCAAGACAACATGCCATGCTCACATTAGAAATCAGCCTCAAAATCTCACCCCACAAATTCATCTTTTACTTAATGGTACCTTATTACTGGGCTCCAGGGGTCAAGCAGGCGATACGGGCTACGTTGCAAAGGTGCATGAGATTTTAAGACACACTCACTCTGAGTCAGGTGCTGATAATATTTTAAGATGGCGACTATCCATGCCAGCAGCTCACTTATATACTCGGGATATAAATCAACACCGCACCACCACCCCCACCACCCCCCCCTCCACTTTAGTTGGAATTTTGAAGCTTTGATGTCGACTTATATGACAACATCTACAGAACTTTGAAAACAAATGAGACAGTGTCAGTCCACAAGAGGTTACCATTGACCAGTAAATTAACTGGACTAGTCATTTAAATACTGTGGTTACAAGAGCAGCTCAGAGGTTGGGAATTCTGCAGCGAGTAACTCACCTCCTGACTCCCCAAAGACTGTCCACCATCGACAAGGCACAAGTCAGGAGTGGGATGGAATACTCTCCACTTGCCTGGATAAGTGCAGCTCCCACAACACTCAAGTAGCTCGACACCATCCAGGACAAAGCAGCCTGCTTGATCCACCACCGACGCACAGTAGCAGCAGCGTGCACCATCTATAAGATGCACTGCAGGAACTCACCAAGGGTCCTTAGACAGCACCTTCCAAACCCACGGCCACTACCATCTAGAAGGACAAGGGCAGCAGACACATGGGGAACACCACCACCTGGAAGTTCCCCTCCAAGCCATTCACCATCCTGACTTGGAAATATATTGGTCGTTCCTTCACTGTCACTGGGTCAAAATCCTAGAACTCCCTCCCTAACAGCGCGCTCAAGAAGGCAGCTCACCCACCACCTTCTCAAGGGGCAATTAGGGATGGACAAATTGCCTCAGAACAACATTTTTAATTTTTAAAAAGGTATTAAATGCTGTTTGTGGAACCTACTTCTTATGCAGCAACGATGGATAAAGCAGACATTTGTAGATTTTCTAAAGCAATGCCATTAACAGGAAATTCACCTTGGCCACTTCAAGGTTCAACGCTACATGTGAGCCACTTGAAATCTGAGCAGCTAAGGCAGATTGTCTCTGCCAGAATAAACCTTTCAGGTCACCTCGCTTAGCTTTGAGACTCCAACTACCTTTCTCTTAATCATATCTCCTGGTAGATCAGCATTACAGATAATGAATTAATTTATTTCCCCAGCATTTTGTAAAAAGTGTGTGTGTGTGTCTGTGTGTGTGTGTGTGTGTGTGTGTATGTGTGTGTGTGTGTGTCCAGGCACCAGTAAAATTTAACCTAATTAGCTTGAGCTCCAGTTGTTGCAGTGATGATATAAGCTATGGGCTTTCTATTGACAGCACTGTTTCAGCCAATGAGTGGGAAGAGTGTGGGGCTTTCAGACTCACAGCAAATAGTCTACTTTACAGCAAACTAAGTATACTTATTCAGTGGATAGAATCTATTAAAAACACACACTACAGCAAACAGTCTACAGGGTCTATTTAAAACACACATTACAACAAACAGTCTACAGGGTCTAATTAAAAGATAGACTACAGCAAACAATCTATAGAGTCTATTAAATTGCACAGTATGGCAAACAGTCTACAGGGTTTATTTAAAGAGTCCTGATAAACCATACTAAATGGAACTCATGACTGAAACTGCGGCAACTTCTCCCAATAAAAGAATGGTGGATACAGGCTCAATAATAACTTTCAAAAGGGAATTGGATAAATACATGAAGGAGAAACAAATTGCAGGAATATGAAGAAAGAGCGGGGGAGTGGGACTAACTAGATAGCTCTTCCAAAGAGCTGCTGTAGACTTGATGGGCCAAATGTCCTCTCTTCTGTGCTGTACTTTCCATGATTTTATGAAAAACAGGATGATATCTCCAACAAAATGCAGCAAGTGAAGGAGAGATCCACAATATAAATGATGCGCCAAAAATCAATCCCGGTCACTTGCTGCAGCATAGCCTCCAAGCTACAAGAACATAAGAAATAGGAGCAGGCGTTGGCCATTTGGCCCCTCAATCCTGCTCTGTCATTCAACAAGATCATTGCTAATCTCTTTCACCACATCCACTCTCCACCCATCCCCAAATTTCCTGAATCCTTAGAGTCCTGATACTGCAGTGAGAACTGAAAGGACCATCATTTCCCTGATCCAAGAGAGCCGGGTAGCACTCCAGTCCAATATTGTCTTGAAGGCTGGAGGATTTGATAGGGTAGATGTAAAAAAGAAGTTTCCACTTGAGGGGGGGTGGTCAACAAAACTAGGGGCCATCAACATAAGACCCTGTCACTAATAAATCCAAGGGGAATTCAGGAGAAAATTCTTTACCCAGAGATTGAGGAGAATGTGGAATTCGCTACCACAGGGAGTGGTTGAGGTGAATAGTATAGAGACATTTAAGGGGAAACTGGATAAACACATGGGGGAGAAAGGAATTGAAGGATATGCTTGTTAGGGTGAGATGAAGAGTGGGGTGCGAGGTTAAGCTCATATGGGGAGTAAACCCAGACTATTATTTGTACAAGGGTACACAATTTGGAACTCTCGTCTCCCAAAGGGCTGTAGATGCTGGCAAGACAATTGGTGCTGTCAGGGCTAAGGCGGATATACTTTTGTTGGATAAGAGTACCAATGAATACAGAGCAAATGGAGCTGAGGAACAGATCGGCCATTATCAAACTGAATTTCAGAACACGTGAGAGGCTGAGCAGCCTCTTCTTCCTACAGTTCCTAAATGTTTATAACTCAACCAGTTATACATAAAACAAATTATCTATAGGGTTACATAGGATATGCGGCACAGAAACAGATTATTCGACCCAACCACATCTTACAGGTGTTTATGCTCCACTTGACCCTTCTCCCATTTTTCCTCATCTATAACTACCATCGTAACCCTCTGTTCCTTTCTCCCTCATGTGTTTATCCAACTTCCCCTCAAATGTCTCTATACTATTCACCTCAACCACTCCCTGTGGGTGTGAGCTCCACATTCTCACCACTCTCCGGGTAAAGAAGTTTCTCCTGAATTCCCCATGGGATTTATTGGGGGCAATCTTATATTGATATCCTCTAGTTATACTCCTCCTGACAACACTCCCTCTGCCTGTTTGTCAATAATTGCTTGGGAGAGGTCTTGTGGCGCAGTGGGGAGCATCCCTACCTCTGGGCCAGCTGCTCTGGGCTTGAGTCCCACTCCAGGACTTGATGGCCATGGGAGGTGTGCTCATAACATACCCAAACAGGATGCTTATCAGCCTGTGAACCCTTCCAAGCGCTGGATGGCAGGCGGTAGGAGCGCGAGAGTCTCCTGGTCAGCCACATTGCAGAAGGCAACGGCCAACCACTGCAGCACTTTACCAAGCAGAATCATGGAGGAAGTCAAGTATTGGTACCTGAAGGAGGAGGACCTTGCTGTGCGCAAATTGGTTGATGCACTCAGCTAAATAACAGAGACTATATACCAAAGATAATCACCTGGTTTTGAAATGTTTTGTGACTTCGTGAGTGTATGCTGTAGCTGCATTATTTACATACATACATTTTCACATAGCATAGCAGAAATAGCTGTTTGCAATGATACTGAAGGAGTCCAGATGGTGAGACTCTGCCTCTTATTCACGTACCGCAGTTTATATGATCGTGTCACGTTACCGCGACAGTTAAGTTCAGCAACTATTATGAAACCTTAAACTTTCAGCTCCAAAAGCGACTGCTGTAGGGAAAGCGCTGAATAAGCCCTTTTAAAGTACACCTTGTTCTCAGCCTCATGCTGGAGATATTTAATGAGTTATGGGGGAGGTGCGATCGCTTCCGACTCTTACTTCAGTTTCTTTTTAAGTGTTCTTAGTTGAGGAATAAATTATGTCCCGGAACATGAGGTAGAAATCCCCTCCTCTCTTTGGGGGAGACAATGGCGTATTCATAACATCACTGGATGAGTAATCCAAAGGCCTAAGCTAATGTTCCCACCACGGCAGCTGAGGGAATTTAAATTCAGTTAATAGATCTGTTACATAGAGCTAGTTTCATTAACGATGAACATGACAATGATGATTGATTATTGTAAAAACCCATCTGGTTCACTAATGTCCTTTAGGGAAGGAAATCTGCCGTCCTTACCAGGTCTGGCCCTACATGTGACTCCAGGCCTAGCGCAATTTGGTTGAGTCTGAACTGCCCTCTGCAACGGCCCAGCAAGCTAATCAGCTCAAGAGCTATTAGGGATGGGCCACAAATACTGGCTTTGCCAGTGATGCCCACATCACACGAAAGAATACTTTGAAAGAAAATTCCCTCTGACAGTTCGGCACTCCCTCAGTACTGACCCTCTGACAGTGCGGCACTCCCTCAGTACTGACCCTCTGACAGTGCAGCACTCCCTCAGCACTGACCCTCTGACAGTGCAGCACTCCCTCAGCACTGACCGTCTGACAGTGCGGCACTCCCTCAGTACTGATCCTCTGACAGAGCAGCACTCCCTCAGTACTGATCCTCTGACAGAGCAGCACTCCCTCAGTACTGACCCTCTGACAGTGCGGCACTCCCTCAGTACTGATCCTCCAACAGTGCAGCACTCCCTCAGTACTGACCCTCTGACAGTGCGGCACTCCCTCAGTACTGATCCTCCAACAGTGCAGCACTCCCTCAGTACTGACCCTCCGACAGTGCAGCACTCCCTCAGTACTGACCCTCCGACAGTGCAGCACTCCCTCAGTACTGACCCTCCGACAGTGCAGCACTCCCTCAGTAATAACCCTCCGACAGTGCAGTGCGCCCTCAGTACTGACCCTCCAACAATGCACACTCCCTCAGTACTGACCCTCTGACAGTGTGGTACTCCCTCAGTACTGATCCTCTTACAGTGCAACACTCCCTCAGTACTGACCCTCCGACGGTGCGGCACTCCCTCAGTACTGACCCTCCAACAGTGCAACACTCCTTCAGGACTGAGCCTCCGACAGTGCAGCACCCCCTTAGTAATGCCCTCCAACAGTGCGGCACTTGCTCAGTACTGACCCTCCGACAGTACAGTACTCCTTCAGTACTGACCCTCTGACAGTACAGTACTCCCTCAGTACTAACCCTCTGACCGTGCGGCACTCCCGCAGTACTGACTCTCCGACAGTGCAGCACTCCCTCAGTACTGACCCTCCGACAGTGCGGCACTCCCTCAGTACTGACCCTCTGACAGTGTGGCACTCCCGCAGTACTGACCCTCCGACAGTACAGTACTCCTTCAGTACTGATCCTCTGACAGTACAGTACTCACTCAGTACTGATCCTCTGACAGTGCGGCACTCCCGCAGTACTGACCCTCCGACAGTACAGTACTCCCTCAGTACTGACCCTCTGACAGTGCCACCTTCAAACTGCCCTTTTGACAGAGCAGCGTCCTTAGTACTGAGTGAATAAAATTCTTGTCCTTGTGTTCAAATTGTCCCCTATGAACTCGCTCTTCCCCATCTCTGCAACCTTCTCCAGCCCCACAGCACTCCGAGATCTCTGTGCTTCTCCAATTCTGGCCTCTTGCCTAATGTCAATTTGAATCGCTCCACCATCGGTGGCCGTCCCTTCAGCTGCCCAAGCCCTAAACTCTGGAATTCCCTCCCTAAACCTCACTGCCTCTCCCTCTCGCTCAGCTCCTTGAAGATACTCCTTAAAATTTACCTCTACGACCAAAGCTTTTGAACATATGTTCTGATGTAGATCATTTGGTTCGTATGCAGGTACAGTAGGTAATTAGGAAAGCTAATAAAATGTTATCATTTATTATGAGGGGACTTGATTATAAAAGCAGGGAAGTTATGCTTCAGTTATACAGGGCACTAGTGAGACAACAGCTGGAGTGTTGTTTACAGTACTGGTCTCCTTATTTAAAGAAAGATGTAAATGCATTAGAAGCAGTTCAGAGAAGGTTTACTAGGCTAATATCAGGAATGGGCAGGTTGTTTATGAGGAAAGTTCGGACAGGTTAGGTTTGTATCTGCTGGAGTTTAGGAGAGTAAGAGGCGACTTAATTGAAACCTTTAAGATCCTGAGGGGTCTTGACAGGGTGGATGTGGACAGGGTGTTCCCTCTTGTGGGAGAATCTAGAATGAGGGGTCACTGCTTAAAAATAAGGGGTCGCTCATTTAAGACAGAGGTGAGGAAAAATGTTTTTCTCAGTGGGTTGAGAGTCTTTGGAATTCTCTTCCTCAAAGGGCAGTGGAAGCAGAGTCTTTCAATATTTAAGGCAGAGCTGGATAGATTCTTGATTAACAAGGGGGGTGAAAGGTTATCAGGGGTAGGCAGGAAGGTGGGGTTGAGGTTACATTCAGATCAGCCATGATCTTATTGAATGGTGGAGCAGGATCGAGGGGCCGAGTGGCCTAGTCCTGACCCTAATTCATATGTTCAAATGTATTGTCAAATGTCATTTGTTAATCGCTCCTGTGAAATGTCTGATGAGATTTTACTCAGAAAGGTGCTATATAAATGCAAGTAGCTACAGTCCAGTCTATTTGGCTGTTTCCTCAGGGACAATTCATTTACTCCTCGGATCAATATTACGGTTTTTCTCAGAAGCCTCCATATCCTGTCTTTGTGCTGCAGATATCAGCAGTGCTCACTGATTCCAAATCCAGCCTCAGCAATGAGTAAGACAGGGTTCGGAAGAGCTGACTCAGCTCGCAATCAAATGCCCTTGAGATGCCTCACGGTATCTGATCAGCTCTGTTGACACTGATTGAGTACATTCAGTGAATGGCTGATAAATCACAGCCAATTACTTCTCACTGCCAATGGATATCCGTCAATTACTGACGCATCTTACAGTTCCGGGACAATATTACCACATTTATCCAGATTAAGATTCTCGGCCCATCAACTTGATTTCAAATTCTGCAGAATTCCATCCATTTTCCTTACCCTCGTCAGCTGCGGTCCAGTGGGCACCATCTCACCCTCTGAGTCAGAAGGTCATGGATTTAGATCCCCAATCCACAGACTTGAGCAACAAAATCCAGGTCTACAATCCCAGAGCAATACTGAGGGAGTGCTGCACTGTCAGAAGGCCAGTGCTGAGTGAGTGCCGCACTGTCGGAGGGTCAGTACTGAGAGAGTGCTGCATTGTCAGAGGGGAAGTACTGAGGGAGCGCCGCACTGTTGGAAGGTCAATACTGAGGGAGCGCTGCACTGTCAGAGGATCAATATCAAGGGGGTGCAGCACTGTCAAAGGATCACACCTGAGGGAGTGCTGCACTGTCACAGAATCAGTATCGAGGGAGTGCTGCACTGTCAGAGGATCAGTATCGAGGGAGCGCTGCACTGCCAGAGGGTCAGTATAGAGGGAGTGCTGCACTGTCAGAGGGTCAGTATCGAGGGACTGCTGCACTGTCAGAGGGTCAGTATCGAGGGACTGCTGCACTGTCAGAGGGTCAGTATCGAGGGACTGCTGCACTGTCAGAGGGTCAGTATCGAGGGACTGCTGCACTGTCAGAGGACCAGTATTGAGGGAGTGCTGCACTGTCAGAGGGTCAGTATCGAGGGAGTGCTGCACTGTTAGAGGGTCAGTATCAAGGGAGTGCTGCACTGTCAGAGGATCAGTATCGAGAAAGTGCTGCACTGCCAGAAGGTGAACAGAGGGGATGTGCTCCACTGTCAAGGTGGGGCTGGGGAGGGGACTGGGGGGTCTCAAGTTCCGAGAGTGGGACTTGAACCTATCACTCTCTGGCCACTGCATGTGCCCTCAGCTGCCCTACTGGCCACTGACCCTTGGCTTCCTCAGCTGAAGCTCAGGATGTGAGTAATCAGAGAGGGCTCTTCACAAACTCTAATTCCAAGGCAAGTTCCAGCCTCAAATGCTTATGGAGGCAAAATTGACGAGGCCAAAAAAATTTATTCTTAGGTCCTCAACTAGTTCAAAGTAAAATTAAATGGGTGCGGGGGGTTTAAATGTAAAATTGTGATCGATCGCTGATATATAGCCTGCACTGGTCCCGCAGTGAAAGCTCTCTTCTTCCTACTTAAAGGGTTTGCAATAATCTTCTTCGAACTATTGTCCTAGCTATAGCATGTCCATGGGAACAGGCTTCCATCGGTATTCGGCATGGCCAGCATATCGAGGCAGTGCTACGTAACAAGATGCAGTTGGCCTCATCTACATCGGCAGGTCCCTTAACCAACCTCATTACTACCAGGCCTTCCAACCTGTTAGTACCTGGGCCGAGAGACCAGGACATGAAGATCATCAACGTCACAAGAGCCAAGCTGGGAGATCAGGTCTGAGTTGGTCGTGGGAATTGGGCAGGGCAAGAGAGACACATGGAACGATAAGAACAGGCCAATCGAGATCAAAATCTATCTGTTTCAGAGATACATGGCCTGAACCTCTTGCTACCATAGCTGTGAGGTACTCTCCTGGACATCTGTCACCTGGAGCTCATTTGCTTTTGTGCAGGGTCTCCTCAGCCCTCAAAGCAAAAAGGAGCATCTCTCACTTGTCAATATCTAAAAGGAGCACCTCTCACTTATCAATATCAAAAAGGAGCACCTCTTACTTATCATTATCAAAAAGGAGCACCTCTCACTTGTCAATATCAAAATGAAGCAACTCTCACATATCAATAGCAAATTCACCCACCAATTACACACTTTGCTGCAGTTGTACCCGGCTCTGTTACACCCAATATCCCCGATACCCAGAGTCGACGCTAAAAACACATAAAAGCACACACATTTTATTTTACCTGGAAGCGATAATTGTACAAAATTTGTACGACAATCTATGTTGAACTATCAGGATCTCCTATTCACTCTAACACCAAAGTTCTAATCTCTGCTTAAACATCTATCTCCATTAAGCTGTAAGGGTGAGCATTGTCCGCTACAGGCTTCAGTTCTATGCTCAATTCTTCATTCAGTCTTCAGCCAACACAAGGCAAACCTGTGTAACTCTTTCTCCAGGACAAAACCTCCATAAAGAAGTAAAGCTCCCTCTACACTGTCCCCATCAAACACTCCCAGGACAGGTACAGCACGGGGTTAGATACAGAGTAAATCTCCCTCTACACTGTCCCCATCAAACACTCCCAGGACAGGTACAGCACGGGGTTAGATACAGAGTGAAGCTCCCTCTACACTGTCTCCATCAAACACTCCGAGGACAGGTACAGCACGGGGTTAGATACAGAGTAAAACTCCCTCTACACTGTCCCCATCAAACACTCCCAGGACAGGTACAGCACGGGGTTAGAAACAGAGTAAAGCTCCCTCTACACTGTCCCCATCAAACACTCCCAGGACAGGTACAGCACGGGGTTAGATACAGAGTAAAGCCCCCTCTACACTGTCCCCATCAAACACTCCCAGGACAGGTACAGCACGGGGTTAGAAACAGAGTAAAGCTCCCTCTACACTGTCCCCATCAAACACTCCCAGGACAGGTACAGCACGGGGTTAGATACAGAGTAAAGCTCCCTCTACACTGTCTCCATCAAACACTCCGAGGACAGGTACAGCACGGGGTTAGATACAGAGTAAATCTCCCTCTACACTGTCTCCATCAAACACTCCCAGGACAGGTACAGCACGGGGGTAGATACAGAGTAAAGCTCCCTCTACACTGTCCCCATCAAACACTCCCAGGGCAGACACAGCACGGGGTAGATACAGAGTAAAGCTCCCTCTACACTGTCCCCATCAAACACTCCCAGGACAAGTACAGCACGGGGTAGATACAGAGTAAATCTCCCTCTACACCGTCCCCATCAAACACTCCCAGGACAGGTACAGCACGGGGTTAGATACAGAGTAAAGCACCCTCTACACCGTCCCCATCAAACAATCACAGGACACGTACAGTACGGGGGTAGATACAGAATAAAGCTCCCTCTACACTGTCCCCATCAAACTCACCCAGGACAGGTACAGCACGGGGTTAGATACAGAGTAAAGCTCCCTCTACACAGTCCCCATCAAACACTCCCAGGACAGGTACAGCACGGGGTTAGATACAGAGTAAATCTCCCTCAACACTGTCCCCATCAAACACTCCCAGGACAGGTACAGCACGGGGTTAGATACAGAGTAAAGCTCCCTCTACACTGTCCCCATCAAACACTCCCAGGACAGGTACAGCATGGGGTTAGATACACGTCCTCCAAGTCGGTATTTTCCTCCATGTGATCTCTCCAGTCTAATTCCACTCTCTTGCTCATCCACTGACCACTTTTGCCTTCCCAACCAACCAACCAATTCCCTTTTAATAATAGGGCTCAGGCAGCCAGAACATGGAGAAAGATTTTTCACAGCATCCGCCTGATTCAGACATAGATTCCAGATACAAGAAGCTCGTGTGCTAAGTTCCACACCCTGTATATACCTCCCAAAGCAAAGTTCAGTGAACGCCAACTAACATTACCTCTCTCTCTTGTAAAGTTACTCTAGTATTACTGTTGTGACAAAGATTACTGGTCTGATAGCCTGTACCTTCACAGACTGATAACTACAGCTTTACAAAGTGACTATAGATTGCAATGTTTGACAGTGGTGGTGCTGCATTGCAAATGAGTTTAAATGGACCATTTAACCTCAAGAGCAGAACCAATCTTTCTTCAAGCTACCTTGATTTAGAATCACTGAATAGTACCGCACAGAAAGCTATTAACTCCATCGAGTCTGCTCCAGTCTTTTGAACAGCTATCTATTTATAGCCCCAGTCCCCATTGCTCTTTCACCAGAGTCGTGCAATTTTTTCCACCTCAAGTATTTATCCAATTGCCTTTGGAAAGTTCCTATTGAATCTGCTTCCGCCGCCCTTTCAGGCAGCGCCTTCCAGATCACAGCAACTCGCTGTGGGAAACATGTTTCCCTCATGTGGCCTTGGGTTCACTTGGAAATCACCTTCAATCTGTGCCCTTTGGATACCCACCGACAGCCACTGGAAAAGGTTTATCCTTATTTACTCCATCGTGTCTTCAAGATTTTGAATGCACCTATTAAATCTCTGGAAGTCTTGTGGTGCAGTGGGTTGCATCCCTGCCTCAGGGCCCTGGGTTCAAGTCTCACTCCAGGACTGTTGGCTGAGGAAGGTCTGTTTGTAATGTAGACAAATAGGCCAATGGCAGGTGGTAAGAAGGGAGAGATTCCTGGTCAGCCACGTAATGCCTCAACTATCACTGTCTATAGCTCCAGGCTACAACACGCATGTAAAAGTTGCCATGGGAAGTTGGCTCAGTTGGATGGATGGTGGGTGTAGGCCAGATTGGTGCTAACAGCACGGGGTTCGATTTCCCCATTCTGGTTGGGATAGATTTGGGACCTGCCTCCTTGCCCTACCCATTGAGGAGATTGTGGGGCTGTGGGTCAGACCTCTGCTCAGGCAGAGAACTGAGGAAGACGATGAAGTCTCACCTTAACCTGTTCTGCTTTCTCCTGACTCTCCACATAACTTTAATCCCTCATCCCTGGGACCATTCCAGTAAATTTGCTCTGCACCCCTCTCCAACATGTTCCTAAATTTATACTTTGAAAGAGAAAGGAGAAACTCCTTCCAGGAGGCTCCGCAACCAGGAGGACACAGATTGAAGAGAATCCGCAAAAGAACCAGAGGGGGTGGTGAGAATTGTTTCTGTTGGACTGCAGTGGTTCAAGAAGGCAGCTCACCATCTCCTTCTCAAGGGAAACTAGGGATGGGTAATAAATGCTGGTCCAGCCAGCGAAGCCCACACCCTGTGAGTGAATTTTTTAAAAAACTCTGCGAGTTGTGATCTGGAATGTGCTGCCTGAGAGGACGGTAGAAGCAGATCCAACAAGAGCTTTCAAAGGCAGAATGCCTGAAAGGTGAAAAATTCACAGGGGCCATGGCGGGGTGGGGAAGACCAGGGAGGAGAGTGGGACTAATCGGATAGCTTTTCAAAGAGCCAGCACAGGCAGAGTGGGCCGAATGGCCTCCTCCTGTGCTGTACAATTCAGTGACTTCAATCTGAAGTGGACGTTCGAGCAAAGCCACAGGACATGGAGAAGTGGTGAGCAGGGCCGGAGCAGAAATACCAGCTAGATCTGAAGTAAGGCAGGCAGTACGAAGGCACAAGAGTTAATCCTGCTGCCTGGGTATGCTCCTGGTGAAGCATCCACCGTTTAATTTACACCAAGCTCAGCATCTCTACTGAGCAGAACTCTCACTGTTTACTATTCTGTGTACCGTCCAGATAGTCCGGCTCCAATCTCACTGCGACATTTGCACAGTGAGCTGCGGTGTTATTGTCATTTCCAGGCTCTTGTGCTGGTACCCCAAGGCGCCCCCACTGAAAAGGGTCCACATCTCGATGTCACTCAGCCACAGAGGGGTCGGGTATTTTTAGAACATTGACCTTGCAGGGCTCAGTGCCGCTCAGTCATGTGTCACTGTACGGCTCAGGAGCAGGGTGGGGAGGGTCTGCTATCTCAGCGCTTCTCGAGTAAGGGGTGGTGGGGTGGAGGCAGGAGGAGGTGGTTTCTGTCATCCACAGCAAGGATATCCAGTTTCCCTTACAGAACCAGCTGTTATGATCTGGCAGGGGCCTGTCTTGTGGTAATGTTCACATTGAAGCTTCAATGTCACTGTCAGCCTTTCTCACCCCACTGTGTACAATAGTGCACAATTAAATGTGCACAGTATGCCAGGCTGAACAGTGACAAAGGCATGAAGGACGTAATTCTTAGGCTTTATAACTTCTTCACTGGATTAATCATACAATGACACAGCACAGAAGGTGGCCATTCAGCCCATTGTTATCCTGGTACCTCAAGGCCCCCACTGAAAAAAGTCTGCACCTCCCTCTAGATGAAAGAGCTATCCAATTAATCCCACTTCCCCTGCTCCTTTCCCCATGTCCCTGAAAATGTTCCCCTTCAAGTGTTTACCCAATTCCCTTTTGAAAGTTCTTATTGAATCTGCTTCCACTTTCAGAATTCCAGATCACAACAACTCGCTGTGTAAAAAAATTCTCCTCATCTCGCCACCTGGTACTTTTACCGATTCTCTTCAATCTGTGTCCCTCTGGTTAGTTAGTTAGCGGCTAGTTTCTTTTTCACCTTTTCTGGCCAACACAGACATGATGGGCTGAATGGCCTCTTTCTGCACCATAACTTTTCTATGGTTCTATATTTGCCAGCCCTCCTGCCACTGGAAACAATTTCTCCTGATTTACTCTATACAAACCCCTCATGATTTTGAACGCCTCGATTCAATCTCCCCCTTAACCTTCTCTGCTCTAAGGAGAACAATCCCAGCTTCTCCAGTCTCTCCACATGAACTGAACTCCCTCAGCCCTGGGAACATTCTAGCAAATCTCTTCTTTTATTTGTTCATAGGGTCTAGCTACTACTGCACAGGCCCAGCATTTATTGCCCATCCCTAATTGCCCCTTGAAAAGGTGCTGGTGAGCTGCCTTCTTGAGCCGCTGCAGTCCATGTGGTGTAGGTACACCCACAGCGCTGTTAGGGAGGGAGTTCCGGGATTTTGACCCAGTGACATGAAGGAACGGCCGATATATTTCCCAGTCAGGGTGGTGAGTGGCTTGGAGGGGAACTTCCAGGTGGTGGTGTTTCCATCTATCTGCTGGCCTTGTCCTAGGTGGTAGAGGCCATGGATTTGGAAGGTGCTGGGGAAGGAGAGCTTTGGCGAGTTGCTGCAGTGCATCTTGTAGATGGTACACACACTGCTGCTACTGTGTGTCGGTGGTGGAGGGAGTGAATGTTTGTGGATGTGGTGCCAATCAAGTGGGCTGCTTCGTCCTGGATGGTGTTGAGCTTCTAAAGTGTTGTGGGAGCTGCACTCATCCAGGCAAGTGGGGAGTATTCCATCACACTCCTGACTTGTGCCTTGTAGATGGTGGACAGGCTTTGAGGTATCACAGAGGTGAGTTACACTCTGCAAAATCCCCAACATCTGACGTGCTCCTGAAAAGTCATAGAGTCAGTTACAACACCGAAGGACACCATCGGGCCTATGCCAGCTCCCTGTTGAGCAATACAAACAATCCCCCCCTCTACCCTCGTAGCCGTGCAAGTTAAATTTTTTTCAAGTGCCGCTTCAATTTCCTTTTGAAATCACTGATTACCTCTGAGGACAGTAGAAAGGGAGACAGTGTGCTCCAGGCCATTACTACTCACTGTGTAAAAAAGTCCTTCCTCACCTTCCCCCTTGCATCTCCAAAACCTTAAACCTGTGTCCGCTGGACCTTGTAGCATCAGCTAATGGGAACAATTTTCCTTCTCACCTCACCTTTCTGTTCTGAAAGCGTAAATCAAAGATTTAACTCTAACATTCCATTGTAGGCTATACATTTTAGATCCCATCTGTAATCTCTGGATGCCTTAACATGCTTCCAATAGTATGGAGCCCAGAACTGGGCACAATGTTCCCCCTTGTCCCTAAACCAGTAGCTTAAAGAGGGATTAAGATAATGCCCTTACTTTCGTATTCTATACCCCTATTTCTAAAGCCCAGATTCCCTATGCCTTCTCAATTTGTTCTGACATCTCTAAAAGGTTTTTGAATGTTCTCTCTGTTCCTTCATCCCTTTTAAAATGGTTTAGTTTATGATGAGGTTGAGAGTTGAAAGCTAAATGATCACTATGATAGAAACTCTAGAAAGTCTACAGTAGTCAGTCTTTGGAACTCTCTTCCTCAAAAGGCAGTGGAAACCGAGTCTTTTGAATATTCTTAAAGGAGAGCTGGATAGATTCTCAGTAAGCAAGGAGCGTAAGATTATCGGGGAATGTGGGGCTGAGGTGACAAACAGATCAGCCATGATCTTGTTGAATGGCAGAGCAGGCTCGAGGGGCCGAATGGCCTACTCCTGCTCCTAATTCACATGTTCATAAAGCTGGAGGGCTGTTCTCATGTTGCAAAAACATTCCTCTATAAAGAGATTTTATCTGGTCTCTCGTGGAGCCCTCCCAAAGCACCTCACCTTGCCAGCTTCTTTCCCATGCCTGGTATAGATGTTTCCTTGGCTCCTCAGTTCAGTACTTCCTCCAAATTCATGCCACCTCCTCAACTTCCCCCTCTCCCCAACTTGTAAAGGGCTCAAACTTTTCTCTGCATGATTTGAGACCTAAACTGCCAGTTGCTAGGTGAACACTGGCTCTCTTTGCCCATTCCTCTGGCAGTGAATACATACACTGCCGATGGCATAAACTATCACGGGCTCTACCTGACCAGTTTCATCTCCTGAGGAAGAATTCTGCAAGGTTCCTCTCTGTTCCCAAAGGGAGGATCAAATAAATCTAACCTTTTAAAAATATACGATACATCCTGGCCCAGTTCCTTTCCCTGCCTTGACACTACCCTGGACCTGACACTCTGTCACACCACATTCGATCATGTCAAATGCATTTATCCATCAATATTCCAACTATTCATTTCAAGGGGTTAACTCTACACAATCAACAGCTTCACCTAGAAGTCTCATTCCCTCTGTGTGAGGGCTACAAGCAAGCTTGGGGATTACTGGGTGCAAGGACCACGAGGGAGGAGCTGCAGGCCATTGACCCAATCTGCAACATTCTGGCGTTGCTGCTCCACCCACTCCTCTATCCCCTCTCCATCTCACCCTATCAGCATATCCTCTGTTCCTTCCTCCCTCATGTGTTTACCCAGCTTTCCCTTAAATGTATCCATACTGTTCACGTCAACCACTCCCTGTGGTAGTGAGTTCCACATTCTCACCACTTTCTGGGTACAAATGTTTCTCCTGAAATCCCCATTGGATTTATTAGTAACCATCTTATATCTACACCACCTGGTTCTGGTCTCGCCCACGAGTGGAAAAGTCTACTCTACACCTACCCTATCAGACCCCTTCATAATTCTGAAGACTTCTATCATGTCAGCCTCAACCCTCTCCTTTATAAAGAATAAAGCCCCAGTCGGTTCAGTCTTTCTTGAAAGTTATAAGCTCTAAGCTCTGCTTTAATACATGTAAATCTTTTTTTGCGTCTTCTCTAGTTTCTCACTAGCCTTCATGTAACATGGAGACCAAAATGGCATCCAGATACGCAGCTAAATGATCAGTAACGAGCTGGCAGTTGACAGCCAAATACATCCTACACAAGACGTGATCATTCTAGTAACTCCTGAACAACGCTCCCCAAGTATGGGAATGGAGAAGCTCCTTGAAAAATATGACCTTACACAAGCGATTGTGACATCCAATTTTCTGCACCAACTTGTCAAAACTCAGACCATCCTACCTTGAGCAGAATAATGTTGTCGCTGATATCTAACTCATAGGGTTCTGTGACATCAAAAACCATCCAACTGGACCAAAAGAGGCTAACTTGAAACCAGGTTATTTTTATACGATACTTGAAGAAGTAATCCTGAGGTTATGGGGCTTTCTCTGTCTTTAGCAGCCAGCTGAATGTATGTAAGTTGGTGATGTCTATACTCATTGTGAGGTAACCGCTCAATTGCTTAATCACAACAGGTGACCATAGGCCAGTTAGCTTAACAGCTGTCACTGGGAAAATGTTAGAGTCTATTATAAAGGATGTAATAACAGAGCATTTAGAAATGCATAAAATAATCAAACAGAGTCAGCATGGCTTCATGATGGGGAAATAATGCCTGACAAATTTATTAGAATTCTTTGAGGAGGTAACAAGCAGGATAGATAAAGGGGAACCAGTAGATGTAATATATTTGGATTTCCAAGAGGCTTTCAGTAAGGTACCATACATAAGGCTACTTAATAAGATAAGAGCCCATGGTGTTGGGGGTAATATATTAGCGCGGATAGAGGATTGGCTAACTAATAGAAGACTGAGAGTTGGGATACAGGGGGCATTTTCAGGATGGCAGCCTGTAACTAGTGGAGTGTCGCAGGGATCGATGCTGGGGCCACAATTATCTATAATATATATTAATGACTTGGATGAGGGAAGTGAATGTACTATCGCCAAGTTTGCGGATGACACAAAAACAGGTGGGAAGGCAAGTGGTGAGGATGACACAAAGAGGGATATAGACAGGTTAAGTGAAAAATGTGGCAGATGGAATAAAGTGTGGGAAAGTGTGAGGTAATGCACTTTGGCAGGAAGAATAGAGGAGCTGAATATTATTTAAATGGAGAAAGACTGCAGAAAGCTGCAGCACAGAGGGACTTGGGGGTCCTCGTGCATGAATCCCAAAAAGCTAGCATACAAGTTCAGATAATAGGGAAGGCAAATGGAATGTTGGCCTTCAGTTCAAAGGGAATGGAATATAAAAATAGAGGAGTCTTGCTAAAACTATACAAGGTACTAGTTAGACCACACTTAGAATACTGTGAACAGTTTTTGTCCCATTATCCAAGGAAAGATAGACTGGCATTGGAGTCAGTCCACAGAAGGTTCACTAGGTTGGTGGGATTCACTAGGGGATGGACGGATTTTCTAATGAGGAGAGGTTGTTGGGCTTGTCCTCAATAGAGTTTAGAAGAATGAGATGTTGTTTCCCTTTGTGGGAGAGTCTAGGACCAGAGGACATAATCTCAGAGTAAGGGGGTGCCTGTTTAAAACTGAGATGAAGGGGAATTTCTTCTCTCAGGAGATAGTGAATCCGTGGAATTCTTTACCACAGAGGGCTGTAGAGGCTGGGTCGTTAAGTATATTCAAAGCTGAGATAGACCGATTTTTAATCAGTAAGGGAATCAAAGCAGGGAAGTGGAGTTGAGGATTGTCAAAACAGCTATGATCTCAATGAATGGAAGAGCACGCTCGATGGGCCGAATGGCCTGCCTCTCTTCCTACGTTTTCTGGTCTTATACACCAGCAACATTACTTTCCAAGATTAAACCATTTATTAATCTCACAGAACCACATTACAACCCCACCCATAAGCAAAGCACAGGTCAGATACAGAGTAAAGCTCCCTCTACACTGTCCCCATCAAACACTCCCAGGACAGGTACAGCACAGGGTTAGATACAGAGTAAAGCTCCCTCTGCACTGTCCCCATCAAACTCTCCCAGGACAGGTACAGCACGTGGTTAGATACAGAGTAAAGCTCCCTCCACACTGTCCCCCTCAAACACTCCCAGGACAGGTACAGCACGGGGTTAGATACAGAGTAAAGCTCCCTCTACACTGTCCCCATCAAACACTCCCAGGACAGGAACAGCATGGGGTTAGATACAGAGTAAAGCTCCCTCTACACTGTCCCCATCAAACACTCCCAGGACAGGTACAGCACGGGGTTAGATACAGAGTAAAGCTCCCTCTACACCGTCCCCATCAAACACTCCCAGGACGGGTACAGCACGGGGTTAGATACAGAGTAAAGCTCCCTCCACACTGTCCCCATCAAACTCTCCCAGGACAGGTACAGCACGGGGTTAGATACAGAGTAAAGCTCCCTCTACACCGTCCCCATCAAACACTCCCAGGACAGATACAGCACGGGTTCAGATATGGAGTAGAGCTCCCTCTACATTGTCCCCATCAAACACTCCCAGGACAGATACAGCACAGCGTTAGATACAGAGTAAAGCTCCCTCTACACCGTCCCCATCAAACACTCCCAGGACGGGTACAGCACGGGGTTAGATACAGAGTAAAGCTCCCTCCACACTGTCCCCATCAAACTCTCCCAGGACAGGTACAGCACGGGGTTAGATACAGAGTAAAGCTCCCTCTACACCGTCCCCATCAAACACTCCCAGGACAGATACAGCACGGGTTCAGATATGGAGTAGAGCTCCCTCTACATTGTCCCCATCAAACACTCCCAGGACAGGTACAGCACGGAGTCAGATACAAAGTAAAGCTCCCTCTACACTGTCCCCATCAAATTCCTTTAAATCCAAGCTCAGGTGACCATTATATCAGTGACCAATCAGTACCAAATGAGAACCTTCGTGATGTTGGGCCTTAACCAGTTGGAAAGTGACAGAACCGGCACCGGACACTCGCAATCAAAGGTCATCAATCAGAAGGCTGGAATTCAGCTAGATTAGAGAGCTGAACCAGTGTAAAACAGCTGAACCAGACAGTGACTCTCCCCATTCCCCACCCTCCCTGGAAGCAATTCATTCTCTCCCTGACACCTGAGGGCTGCTATGAATTTGCTTATGTTCCTCTATAGCCTTTCAATCAGGTGTTAAAGTAAGTGGGTTAACTAGCTGATTGGCATTATACCTCTCTGCCAGGCAACAAGTTTAAGTCAACAGCAGTCACCTGAGTCAGAAAGGTATAGGTACAAGTCTCACCCCAGAGCATTGAGCCCATAATCCATGTTGGCCCTCTGAGTGGTGAACAGAGGGAGTGCCGCACTGTCAGAGGGTCAGCACTGAGGGAGTGCTGCACTGTCAGAGGGTCAGTACTGAGGGAGTGCTGCACTGTCAGAGGGTCAGTACTGAGGGAGTGCCGCACTGTCAGAGGGTCAGTACTGAGGGAGTGCCGCACTGTCAGAGGGTCAGTACTGAGGGAGTGCCGCACTGTCAGAGGGTCAGTACTGAGGGAGTGCTGCACTGTCAGAGGGTCAGTACTGAGGGAGTGCTGCACTGTCGAAGGGTCAGCACTGGGGGAGTGCCGCTGAAAACTGCTACAGAAATGCAAGTCTGTCTTTCTTTCCCTCAGAGGAAAAGCCTGATTTCGGGGGAAGTGGGGGGACAATTTTCTTGTCCAGTTGAGGTCGCCAAGTGGCAAAAAGGAATTGGTCACTTATATTCTCAACCCCCTCTTCATATGCCAGTAACACAGCCCAGTAACTTCATCAACTTGTCACCCATCCCTTAAGGCCCGTGACTGCAAAGGGCCCAGGACCCACACCAACAGGAGGACTAACGGCTGTAACAACAACCCAATTCACTCGTCCCAGTAGGAGTGTCACTGAACTGTTCTGAAACCAAATGGGACAGTTTCCCTTTACTTTGCTCAGTGCTGCCTCTCATCAGCTTAGTTTGTTCAAAATGGGAAGAATCTCTCCTTTGCAAACCAAATTAGCAATAAGGGGGCACAGACCCTGACTTATCACTTGCCAATGGGCAGGAGGGGAGGGTGGGGAGGAGCAGAGCTAGGAGGGATGTTTCTCATACATGGGGTTATTAGAACATAGAACAGTGAGAGGCCAGAGAATACTCTCTGGTGCCCACATCCTCTCAGTCACGATACACACTCCCCACCAAACCCTGAAGCCACATGATTCCCTGGAAGAGTCAAGGATCTCCAATTTAAAAAAAACTACCTGGAAAATTCATCTCCATCTCCCTTAAGCATTCGAAACTAATCCAGAGCATCAATCTAGCCCTAATTAATGACCTTACCACAAGGGGCTATTGAGGCAGCGTGTGAAACCTCAGGGCAAAGGGAATGAGCCAAGATTGGAAAAGAAAGCATTCGGAGGGATTATCGAGAAAGGACAATGGGATTAGGGTGGATTGCTCTCTTGATGGAGTTAGGCCGGAATGGGCCTGATGACTGAATGGCCAACCTCAGATTTATACATCTTTTAGCTTGTATAGGTGTAATTTTAACTGTTGAAATACATTTTAGCTAAGTTCACTGGCTGTGAAAAGTAAAACATCTCACACTAAAGACACCGGACAACCCCCAGCAAGGCCGGGGCCAGGCCCCACCATCAAACCGAACCTGCTTCTCTAAAGGACGAGTTTGCTCTTGAATGCTTGGGCAGTGATGGAATGGATCCCAGCTTGGTGGGGGGAGACCACAAGAAGCCAGAATGAGGATCTGGGAGGGCTGGCCACAGGAAGAGTTGGACAGGGGTTGGGGTGAGAACCTGAGGGAGCTGGCAGTTGGTGACAAATAGAGGCACCTATGCCAAGCTCGGTATGGCGCTAGGACACTCGGGAGGGCTGCAGATCTCGGGGGCTTCCCAGATATCAAATAGCGCTCCCACTGGTGGGAGACCTTCAGCCAAGCCTGTGCACACCAGAGGCCTGCAAACAGGCCTCAGCCCTCTGCCAGCTCAACACGGACTTGAACTCTAGACAACAAGACTGCGAGTCGCCTCAGGCTGTGCCCCTTCCAACTTTAAGGCCCCTATTTCGCCAACTGATGATTAAAGCAGCTTGCTTTTCCAAAGGGTAAAAGGAACTTTATTTCAATCACTGACTAATTTGATCACTGAGAAACCGAGTGAAGTTACAAGAGTGGTTTGCACTTTTCATGTATAAATAGCCAAGCCATAGTTTGACACACAGGACACAGAAAGGAGCAAATAGGGACTTGCTGCACAACAGAAGAGAAAACAAAAGATCATCAAGGTGTTCTTAAAATCAGTTATAATGCGAGAGGGGTTCACTCACCTTGCATCCAAACATGAGGGACAAAGTCTTGTTGGTACATACTACCTTGCATTGACACAGCACAGGAGAGAAACAGGTCAGATCTTTAATTGGTGGTGACATTATACGCAGACCCATGAAAAAAATTAAACAACGTTCTAGCAGGGTCGAGGTGCTGATTAACCAGATTCCCAGGCTGCTTTCATACACTCCGGAATGTGCCCTTCTGGAAAACCTGTGTCTCTCAATTCATCATTTCTTCCCAGCGAGCTGCTTCTCTCCCTCTCTCTCTCTTCTTCTTTCTTCCAAAATCACTGTCTCCTTCTCTCTCTCTCTCTCTCTCCTATTCCCTCATTCTGCCCTTTTCCCCTGCTCAGCTTCCATCGCGCTGTAAGCCCAGGGAATTCCCAGCCAATCACAGCACTGATCCTTCAGCTCCAGCTAAAGAGGAGGATTTACCAAACAGCAAGGATGAATTGTGCGGTGGGGAGGGAGGGAGGTGGGGGGGTGGTAGAGGGATGGAGACAGAGAGAGAGAGAGAGAGAGAGAGAGGGAGAGAAGCAGGGGGAGGGGTGGAGGAGGGAGGGGAGGGAGCAATAATTGCTGACAATCTGAATGCAGACAATCGACAGGGCTCCTTTCTCAGGCGCTATCACTGTCTCTAACAGCTGGATTTCAAACAGAGGGAACTGGGACTAGGTCACCAAATGATACCACGTTGGAGTATTTAACCATATTCAGGCATAATTTATAACAAGCACTGGCATTGTCAGGCAGCAGTACTAAAACTCAAGAAGTCCATCAGAATGATACACATTAATCACAATAAGTACCAAACTGTCGCATGGCCTCTTCCCCGCGCACCCACCTCCCCACAACAAACTATTATCTGCTCCCACACCACACCCTCCACCCATCACTCATCCTGAGGTATAAACTCCACTGGAGCATGCTAGGCCTCTGCTTCCTTCACTCACAACTTCCGATCGGCACCTTTCCCTTATGAAAGCTGGAAAGGTGAGCAGTAACTGGCTCATAGATCACCACAGGAAGAGATTGCGTTACAAACAGGCATGGTCCCACCCTCACGCCCTTCCTGAAAGCTGGGAGCGTGAAACGGTGAAGGGTTCTGTTGAAGGGTCACGGGGACTCGAAACGTCAGCTGTGCTCTCCTCCGCCGATGCTGCCAGACCTGCCTGCTGAGTTTTTCCAGGTATTTCTGTTCCTGTTTTTGTTTAGGATTTCCAGCATCCACAGTTTTTTGCTTTTATGAAACGGTGAAGGGTCTGGGATTACTTTCCCTCTCTTTGACCCAGAGGGCCAAACATGCTGCCCAGCTCCCCACCCCACACACCCCCGCTGCTCAATATCAAACAGCTCAGTACAAAAAGAAATCAAATCTATAACTGTGCATCTTTCAGAGAAAAAACATGACATGCCCCCTCAGCATAGCTGGCGCCACAACAGATGTCATTGAAAGAGTCGGTCATAGCTGAGTGGGTAACACACTCGACTCAAAGGTTGCGAGTTTGAGCCCCACTCCAGAGGCTCAAGCACAAGATTCAGGCCGCTACTCCAGTGTCAATACCGAGGGAGTGCCGCACTGTCAGAGGGTCAGTACTGAGGGAGTGCCGCACTGTCGGAGGGTCAGTACTGAGGGAGAGCCGCACTGTCAGAGAGTCAGTACTGAGGGAGTGCCGCACTGTTGGAGGGTCAGTACTGGGGGAGCGCCGCACTGTCGCTGGGTCAGTACTGAGGGAGTGCTGCACTGTTGGAGGGTCAGTACTGAGGGAGTGCTGCACTGTCAGAGGGTCAGTACTGAGGGAGTGCCACAGTGTCGGAGGGTCAGTGCTGAGGGAGCGCCGTACTGTCAGAGGGTCAGTACTGAGAGAGTGCCGCACTGTCGGAGGGTCAGTACTGAGAGAGTGCCGCACTGTCAGAGGGTCAGTACTGAGGGAGTGCCGCAGTGTCGGAGGGTCAGTACTGAGGGAGTGCCGTACTGTTGGAGGGTCAGTACTGAGGGAGTGCTGCATTGTCAGAGGGTCGGTACTGAGGGAGTGCCGCATTGTCGGAGGGTCTGTACTGAGGGAGTGTCGCACTGTCAGAAGGTCAGTACTGAGGGAGTGCTGCTTTGTTAGCGGGGGAATTCCCCTTCTGAAAGTTCCTATTCAATCTGCTTCCACCGTCCTTTCATGCAGTGTGTTCCAATTCACAACAACTCGCTGCGTATAAATAATTCTCATCTCCTCCTCTGGTCCTTTTACTGATTTTCTTCAATCTGTGTCCCTCTGGTTACCGACCCTCCAGCCATTGGAAGCAGTTTCTGTTTATTTACTCTATCAAAATCCTTCATGATTTTGAATACCTCTGTTAAATCTCCCTAAATGTCTTGGTCTTTTTTTTGGTAAATCTGGTATTCTGGGATTCATAAGGAAATATCAAGCCAGAAAGTTAGCATGGCCTTTGAAATATCCATAGTGCCAACAAGTAGAGGGTCAGCCAGTTTCCATGGTAACATTTCCAGTGCGAGGCTTTCAAAGGCCCTGCTTCAGCCTTTACACATTGTTACCCACTTGACCCATCCAGACCGGTCCAAACAAGGCCTGAAAATTTTCCTGGCCTTGCTTTGGAAATACTTCCGAGCCTGACAGGCTTGAGTCAGACATCAAAGTTACCAGGTCGCCTGGTCCCAGCCTCCAGCCAGTGCTCGTCCCTGAAAGGCTCGGTTCCCCCTCCCAAGGTTAATTTTGGGCCCTGCCCTCAGTCTCAGGCCTTGTTCTCAACTCTGACAGAATCACCTAGGGGCCTTGACCGCTCACGCCACAGTGGCCTATTCAATCCTGCCACAGCTCAGCAATCTCTAAATGCCCCTCAGAGTTACGCTTAGGTGGGGAATTCCTATTCCAGCATGGCCCAAATTTCCCAGATTAGAAAAGGTAAAGAACAGGTGTGGAACCAATGAGAAGCGAGTTTCCAATCCCGCCATTGTGAGTGTAAACAAATAAGGCACGCATGGCCTTTCTTTTTCTATTTTGGCGTTTACGCAGAGTGATATTTTTGACCCATCAGCCTCTGGATTGGCTTCAGATTCTCCACAGTGTCCAGTGTGGCCCTCATCCGCCATTAGCATTTGAGGGAGTGGAAAACGTTCCTGAATTTAGAAAAATACTTGTATTCCCTGATGGATCAGTGGGAGAAGTGAGTTGCCAGAAAGTGTCATCCTGAATGGCCTTGACAAGGTGGACGTAGAAAGGACGTTTCCTCTTGTGGGTGAGTCCAGAATGAGGGGGGGGGCACGGTTTTAAAATGAGGGGTCGCCCTTTTAGGACAGAGGTGGAGGGGAAATTTTTTTCTCTCAGAGGGTTGTGGGACTTTGGAACTCTCTGCCTCAGAAGGCAGTGGAGTCGGGGAGGGGGTGGTGGGGGGGTGCGGGGGTCACTGAATATTTTTAAGGCAGAGGTGGATAAATTCTTAGGCAAGGGAATCAAAGGTTGTTCGGAATGTGGAATTCAAAAAACAAACAGGTCAGCCATCATATTGTTGAGTGGCGGAGCAGGCTCAGGTACTTCCATTTCGTTTGTCTATATATCACGGTTTGATTTCTGTCCTGTCCTTAGTTAGCTGCTTATGTGGGATTGTACCTACAACCTTTGGACTCGAAGGTCAGTGTGCTATCCACTGAGAGGACTAGCCAGGCAAAGGCCTGTGCTATGCCCAGCAACATGTGGGGTGTGAGAGGGCAGAGAGTGCCATGACGTACTGAGCAACAGTATCAAACTACCACAAAGTCTAAAAAAAAGGAACAAAACCAGACGGTCACCCAGCACAGACCTAGGCACCGGAAATGGCAAAGCCAGACCTGTCGACCCTGCAAAGTCTTCCCTACGAGCATCTGGGGGCTTATGCAAAAACTTTGGAGAGCTGTCCCACAGGCGAGGCAAACAACAGTCTGGCAATGTCATACTCATGGAATCATACCTTACAGATAATATCCCAGATGCCACCATCACCATCCCTGGGTAAGTCCTGGCTCACCGACAAGACAGACCCAGTGGAGGTGGCGGCACAGTGGTATACAGTGAAGAGGGAGGAGCCCTGGGAGTCCTCAACATTGACTCCGGACCCCATGAAGTCTCATGGAATCAGGTAGAACATACACAATGAAGCCTCCTGAGGGTTACCACTACCGCACATCCCTCAGCTGATGAATCAGTGCTCCTCCATGTTGACCACCACCAGGAAGAAGCAATGAGAGTAGCAAGGGCACAGAATGTACTCCGAGCAGGGGCTACAATGTCCATCACCAAGACTAGCTCGGTAGCACCACAGACTGGCTGAGTCCTAAATGATATAGCTGCTAGACTGGTTCTGGGGCAGGTGGTGACAGAGCCAACAAGATGGAGAAATGTACTTGACTTCATGCTCACCAATCCACCTGTCAGAGGTGCATCTGTCCATCACAATATTCATAGGAGTGACCACCACAAGTTCTTGTGGAGATGAAGTCCCGTCTTCACATTGAGGATTCCCTCCATCGTGTTGTGAGTCACTATCAACGTGCTAAATGGGATAGTTTTCAAACAGAGAGATAAAAACAAAAAAACTGCGGATGCTGGAAATCCAAAACAGACACAGAATTACCTGGAAAAACTCAGGTCTGGCAGCATCGGCGGAGGAGAAAAGAGTTGACGTTTCGAGTCCTCATGACCCTTAGACAGAACGGTTCTGTCGAAGGGTCATGAGGACTCGAAACGTCAACTCTTTTCTTCTCCGCCGATGCTGCCAGACCTGCTGAGTTTTTCCAGGTAATTCTGTTTTTGTTTTAGATTTCAAACAGGTCTTGCAACTCAAGACTGGACATCCATGAGGTGCTGTGGGCCATCAGCAGCAGCAGAATTGTACTCGAACACAATCTGTGATCTCATGGCCCAGCATATCCCCTACTCCATTAGCATCAAGCCAGGGATCAACCTTGGTTCAATGAAGCTTGCAGGAGGGCATGCCAGGAACAGCACCAGGCATACCGAAAAATGAGATGTCAACCTGGTGAAGCTGCAACACAGGACTACTTGCGTGCCAAACAGCGTAAGCAACAGGTGATAGAGCAATACGATTCCACAACCAATGGATCAGATCTAAGCTCTGCAGTCCTGCCACATGCAGTCAGGAATGGTGGTGGCCAATAAATAAATCACTGGAGTAGGAGGCTCCAGAAACATCCCCATTTTCAATGATGGGGGAGCCCAGCACATCAGTGCAAAAAATAAGGCTGAAGCATTTGCAACAATCTCCAGCCAGAAGTGCCGAGTGGATGATCCATCTCGGCCTCCTCCAGAGGTCCCCAGCATCACAGATGCCAGTCTTCAGTAAATTCAATTCACTCCACGTGATATCAAGAAACGGCTGAAGGCACTGGATATCGCAAAGGCTATGGGCCCTGACAATATTCTGGCAAAAGTACTGAAGGCTTGTGCTCCAGAACTAGCTGCAGCCCTAGCCAAGCTGTTCCAGTACAGCTACAACACTGACATCTACCCAGCAATGCGGAAAATTGCCCAGGTATGTCCTGTACACAAAAAGCAAGACAAATCCAACCCGGCCAATTACCGCCCCATCAGTCTACTCTCCATCATCAGTAAAGTAATGTAAGGGATCATCAACAGTGCTATCAAGCGGCACTTGCTCAGCAATAACCTGCTCACTGCCGCTCAGTTTGGGTTCCGCCAGGGTCACTCAGCTCCTGACCTCATTACTGCCTTGGGTCAAACATGGACAAAAGAGCTGAACTCCAGCGAGGTAAGAGTGACTGCCCTTGACATTAAGGTTGCATTTGACCAGGTGTGGCATCAAGTGGTCTAGCAAAACCGGAGTCAATGGTAATCAGGGGAAAACTGCCCACTGGGTGGAGTCATACCTAGCACAAAGGAAGATGGTTGTGGTTGATGGAGATCAATCATCTCAGTCCCATCTCACTGCAGGAGTGTCCTCAGCCCAACCATCTTCAGCTGCTTCATCAATGACCTTCCTTCCATCATAAGGTCAGAAGTGGAATGTCTGCTGATAATTGCACAATGATCAGCATGATTCGCGACCCCTCAGATACTGAAGCAGTCCATGTCCATGTCCAAGAACTAGACAATATTTAACTTGTGCTGGTAAGTGACAAGTTACATTCGTGCCACACAAGTGCCAGGCAATGGCCATCTCCAACAAGAGAGAATCCAAACATCTCTCAACATTCAATAGCATTACCATTGATAAATCCCCCACTATCAACATCCTGGGGGTTACCATTGACCAGAAACTGACTAGCCATATAAATACTGTGGCTACAAGAGCAGGTCAGAGGCTGGGAATCCTGCGGCGAGTAACTTACTTCCTGACTCCCCAAAGCCTGTCCACCATCTACAAGGCACAAGTCAGCAGTGTGATGGAATACTTTTTACCTGCCTGGATAAGTGCAGCTCCAACAACACTCAAGAAGCTCAACACCATCCAGGACAAAATAGCCCACTTGATTGGCACCCCATCCACCACCATCAACGTTCACTCCCTCGACCACCGACACACAGTGGCAACAGTGTGTACCATCTACAAGATGCACTGCAACAACTCACTAAGGCTCCTTAGACAGCACCTTCCAAACCCATGACCGCTACCAACTAGAAGGACAAGGGCAACAGACACATGGGAACACCACCCCCTGGAAGTACCCCTCCAAGTCACTCACCATCCTGAATTATAAATATATTGCCCTTCCTCCACTGGGTCAAGATCATGAACTCCCTCCCTAACAGCACTGTGGGTGTATCTACACCACATGGACTGCAGAGGTTCAAGAAGGCATTCTTTTTATATTCTGTCCAACCATCTGACCTGCCACTCATCTTTGAACAATTATATGCTTTTTCTTTAAGCTTGATACCATCTTCAACTTCTTTAGTTAACCACAGATAGTGGATCCTCCCCTCGGAATTTTTCTTTCTTGTTGGGATGTATCTATTCTGTGTATTCTAAAATACCCCTTTAAATGTCTGCCACTGCATTTCTATTGATCTATCTCTTAACCTAAACTGCCAGTTCACTTTTACTAGCTCTGCTTTCATGCCTTTGTAATTGCCCTTATTTAAGTTTAAAGCACTAGACTTAGACCCAATCATCTCTCCCTCAATGTAAAATTCAATCACATTATGATCACTGCTACCTCAGGGCGCCTTAACTATGAGATCATTAATTAAACCTATCTCATTGCACAATACCAGGTCCAGTGTAGCCTGTTGGCTCCATGACATGTTGATCTAAGAAATTATCCCAAAAACATTCAATGAGTTTGTCATCTATGCTACCTTTGCTCATCTGGTTGTTCCAGTCTATATATAGATTAAAATCCCCCATGATAATCGCCGTACCTTTCTGACAAGCTCCTACTATTTTTTTCCATTAATTTATATAGATTTTTCTTTACCCACCTATTTCCATTATTTTTAAATGTATTTCCATCCATTGTGTTATCTCTACCTTTTAGCCTTTTTTGATTCCTTCACCCCACCCCCACTAGGGCTATCTGTACCTTGCTCGTCCTGCTTTCTACCCTTAATTAGCACATTCCTTAGATAATATCACCACCTTCAACACCTCTTTGTCCTTTTGTCTATGACATCTTTTGGTTATCTCCACCTATCACTGGCCCTCTATCCAGCTCTATTCTATTTTTACTTAGTTCTGTTGAAGGGTCATTCGGACTCGAAACATTATCTGTGTTCCTCTCCGCAGATGCTGCCAGACCTGCTGAGTTTTTCCAGGTATTTCTGTTTTTGTGTTGTTCCTACTATTTCTTCCTTGATACCTCATACTACCGTGTGATTACTGTTGGGAGGCGCCTGTACATCATTCTCAAAAGCGACTTCCCACCTTTATCGTTCTTCACTTCTACCCAAACCACTTCTATATCTTGGTTTCCTGCACTAAGTCCATCCCTCTCTATTGTGTTAGTATCATCTTCAATTAACAGAGCCACCCTCCCCCCCCAACCTTTCCCTAACTTCCTTTCAGGACCATGGACAGCTCAACTACCTTGAAATCCAAGTGGCCTCTAAGCCTCAATATTAACACTGGGACATACCCAGCTCTATCAGCTACAATATAGATCACACCAAACTCAGTGCATAGAAGTCAGGATAAGCAAAGACACAGATAAAGATTGAAGTGCGTTATTCAATGTTTTAGCCTAATTTCAGATGGCAGATTGCGAAGGAAGGTAGGTTGCAGAGTACAGAAGAGCTGATTTTCTGGTATGTTTATCAGAGTAAGTTTTGCTGTGCATCTCCCTAAGTTTCCAAAACCTGATCAAAGTGTCACTCAGTAACTCATAACTTAAAATCCCTGAGGATGATCTGTGGAATTACAATGCCAGCTGGAACATACCGGGCAATGCCCATCTCCCACAGAGACAGAGTCTGACCAGTTCCCCTTGACATTCAACGGCATTACCATCACTGAGTCTCCCACCATCAACATCCTGGGTGTCACCATTGACCAGAAACTTAATTGGACTAACTGCTCGGCAAAACATATGGGATCTTGAGCTTCATAACTAGAGGCAGAGTACAACAGTAAGGAAGTTATGCCGAACTTTTATAAAGCTTTGGTTAGGCCACAACTAGAGTACTGCATCCAGTTCTGTCACCACACTTTGGCAAGGGTGTGAGGATCCTTGAGAGGCTGCAGTGGAGATTTACCAGAATGGTTCCAGGGATGGAAGATTTTAGCTACAAGGTTAGATTGGAGAAGCTGGGGTTGTTCTCCTTGGAGCAAAGGAGATTGAGGGGAGGTTTTATAGAGGTGTACAAGATTATAACAGGTTTAGATAAGGTAGACAAAGAAAAACCATTCCCATTAGATAATGGTTCAAGGACGAGGGCGACACAGATTTAGGTTTTTGGGCAAGAGATGCAGGGGGACATGCGAGGAGGAACATTTTTTATGCAGCAAATGGAACCTGCTATCCACAAGGGTGTTGGAAGCAAAGACGAGGAATGATTTCAAAAGGAAATTGGATGGTCTCTTGAGGACAATAAGTTTGCTGGACCACGAGGATAGAGCAGGGGACTGGGACTGACTAGATTGCTCCAAAGAGGGCTGGTATGGACTTGATGGGTTGAATGGCCTCCTTCTGTGCTGTAAGTGCCTCATGGCTCTCTCTCTTCTCCTTTTGGATTTGACCATTGAGTCACCACAATGCCAGTCGATCATCTTTCATGTCAACAATAATTTTTTTGGATTGGGGGGGTGGCTTTACAGTCCTAAGTCCATCCTACCATGAACCTTCCATATTTATCCGAGCTGGGGATGGGCTTGCCTACACAAGTGGCAGCGATCTTCTATGGCCAACAAGTACTGGAATGTGAATGAACCCAGGGCCTTCCAACTCAGAGGCAGCAGCACTTCCAACTGTGCCGCTCAGGCTCCCTGTAAATAACTCTGACTCTATGACGTAAATAGGGTAGATACAAAAGTACATCAGAGGCTGGGAATTTCATGATCAGCAACTGGTCTCCTCACTCCCAAAGCTTGTCCACCATTTACAAGTCAGGAGTGCAATGGCATATTCTCCACTTGCCTGGATGAGTGCAGCTACAACAAAACACAAAAAGTTCAACATTCTCCAGGACAAAGCAACCCGTTTGATTGGTACCCCATCCACCACATTAAACATTCACTCCGTCCACCAACAGCACACAGTGGGAGCACTGTGTGTACCATCTACAAGATGCACTGCAGTAACTCACCAAGGCTCCTATGACAGCACCTTCCATACCCACGCTAAGAGTAGAGGGATATTTACTCTCTATCTGACTCCATGCTGTACCTGTCCTGGGAGTGTTTGATGGGGACAGTGTAGAGGGAGCTTTTCTCTGTATCTAACCCCGTGCTGTACCTGTCCTGGGAGTGTTTGATGGGAACAATGTAGAGGGAGCTTTACTCTGTATCTAACCCCGTGCTGTACCTGTCCTGGGAGTGTTTGATGGGGACAGTGTAGAGGGAGCTTTTCTCTGTATCTAACTCCGTGCTGTACCTGTCCTGGGAGTGTTTGATGGGGACAGTGTAGAGGTAGCTTTACTCTGTATCTAACCCCGTGCTGTACCTGCCCTGGGAGTGTTTGATAGGGAGAGTGTAAAGGGAGCTTTACTCTGTAGCTAACCCCGTGCTGTACCTGTCCTGGGAGTGTTTGATGGGAACAATGTAGAGGGAGCTTTACTCTGTATCTAACCCCGTGCTGTACCTGTCCAGGGAGTGTTTGATGGGGACGGTGTAGAGGGAGCTTTACTCTGTATCTAACCCCGTGCTGTATGTGTCCTGGGAGTGTTTGATGGGAACAATGTAGAGGGAGCTTTACTCTGTATCTAACCCCGTGCTGTACCTGTCCTGGGAGTGTTTGATGGGGACAGTGTAGAGGGAGCTTTTCTCTGTATCTAACTCCGTGCTGTACCTGTCCTGGGAGTGTTTGATGGGGACAGTGTAGAGGTAGCTTTACTCTGTATCTAACCCCGTGCTGTACCTGCCCTGGGAGTGTTTGATGGGGACAGTGTAGAGGGAGCTTTACTCTGTAGCTAACCCCGTGCTGTACCTGTCCTGGGAGTGTTTGATAGGGACAGTGTAGAGGGAGCTTTACTCTGTATTTAACCCCGTGCTGTACCTGCCCTGGGAGTGTTTGATAGGGAGAGTGTAGAGGGAGCTTTATTCTGTATCTAACCCCGTGCTGTACCTGCCCTGGGAGTGTTTGATAGGGAGAGTGTAAAGGGAGCTTTACTCTGTATCTAACCCCGTGCTGTACCTGCCCTGGGAGTGTTTGATGGGGAGAGTGTAAAGGGAGATTTACTCTGTATCTAACCCCGTGCTGTACCTGTCCTGGGAGTGTTTGATGGGGACAGTGTAGAGGGAGCTTTACTCTGTATCTAACCCCGTGCTGTACCTGCCCTGGGAGTGTTTGATGGGGAGAGTGTAAAGGGAGCTTCACTCTGTGTGTAACCTGGTGCTGTACCAGCTCTGGGGGTTCAGCCTTACACACACATACACACACACACACACACACACACACACACACACACACACACACACACACACACACACACACACACACAGACATACGTGTGTCAGCGTAAGACCATCAGGACAATCAATTATAGTTCTCTAACAGTTATGAAGTTTTCTTTTGCATTTTAGTAGCTGTGGGACTCTCACTACAACACACAACTCATTTAAACCCAAGGAACCTGTCAGCCAAGTTGGAATGAGGCTAATTAATCTAATTCATTTGGGTTCTCCCACTCTCACAGATGTTTGTACTACTTTCCACAGAACTCGGACCACTGCTTGTGCTTTTATAGTAGCAGATTAGTATAGGGGGATTGAAGCCTCCATCTTGTCAATGCACAAACAAAGGCTAAAGGTGATCCATCTGAGAGTTATCAGCACATTTACAAATCAAGTCTTGTATTCCCATGAGTATTGAAAACAGAGAGGTGACCGAACTGAGGCATTTAAGATGATTAAAGGGTTTGATAGAGAAAAACTGGTTTTGACTGGGGGGTAGGGGTAGGGGGGTGGGGGGGCAGGTGGGAGGTGGCCAGTCCAGAATAAGGGACAGAACCTTAAAATTGGAGCCAGGCCACTCAGGGGTGACGTCAGGAAGCACTTCTTCACACAAAGGGGAGTGGAAATCTGGAACTCGCTCCCCCAAAAAGCTGTTGAGGTTGAGGGTCAATTGGAATTTCAGTACCGAGATTGATAGATTTTTATCGGGTCAGGGTATTAAGAGTTTATGGAACTCAGCCAGGTAAATGACAGGCGGATACAGATCAGCCATGATCTAAGTGAATGGTAGGACAGGTTTGAGGGGCTGAATGGCCCCCTGTTCCTATGTTCTAAAAGGCATAATACTGTGAGCCCACCACACCCCACTGCTTCCATCTTCTCATCTTCCCTTCAGTCTCTCTCTCCTATAATCTTCTCTCTTCTTCCCCATTGCTGGGTGACTTTACTTGACTGATCCACAGGGACATTTTTAATCAACTTGTCTTCATATCACACCCAACTGATGTCCTATTCGAGACCCAATCCTGGCAATAGTGCCAGGAAATGGGAAAACTGCTGGGGTTTCACATGAATACTGTGAATACAAAAACGGGTCAGAGGATGGGAATCCGGCGGCGAGTAACTTACCTCCTGACTCCTCAAAACCTGTCCACCATATACAAGGTGCAAGTTAGAAGTGTGATGGGATACTCTCCACTTGCCTGGATGGAGTGCAGCTCACACAACACTCAAGAAGCTTGACACCGTCCAGGACAAAGCACCCGCTTGATTGGAACCCCATCCACAAATATTCACTCCCTCCGCCACCGATGCACAGTGGCAAAAGGCAGGGTAGTGGGACTAGGTGAGTTGCTCTTGCAGAGAGCCAGCACAGACTCGATGGGCTGAATGGCCTCCTTCTGTGCCATAAGCATTCTATCTACAAGATACAGGGCAGCGACTTGTCAAGGCTCCTTCGCCAGCACCATCCGATCTCTACCACCTGGAAAGGCAAGGATAGCAGGTGCACAGGAACACCACCACATGCAAGTTCCCCTCCAAGCCACACATCATCCTGACTTGGAACTACATCACCATTCCTTCGCTGTTGCTAGGTCAAAATCCTGGAACTCCCTCCTTAACCTGCTCCCTCCTGTTAAGGGAAGGTAGCCTCTGACTAACTTGATCTGAGGAAATAACAAGGAGGATTGATGAGGGTAGTGCAATTGATGTGGTCTACACAGATTTTAGCAAGGCTTTTGATGAAGTCCCACATATCAGACTGGTTAAAAAAATGAAAGCCCATGGGATCCAGGGCAATGTAGCACGTTGGATACAAAATTGGCTCAGTGGCAGCAAACAAAGGGTAATAGTTGACGGGAGTTTTTGTGACTGAAGGCTGTTTTGCAGGGTTCAGTCCTAGGTCCCCCTGCGTTTTATGGTATATATTAATGATTTGGACATAAATGTTAGGGGAACCATCGAGGAGTTTGTGGACAAGACAAAAATTGGCTGCGCCATTAACAGCATGGAGGAGTGATGTGGACTGCAGGAAGATATCAATGGACTGGTCAAGTGGGCAGAAAAGAGGCAAATGGAATTCAGTCCAGATAAGTGTGAGGTGATGCATTTGGGGAGGTCAAACAAGTCAAAGGAATACACAACCAATGGGAGAATATTGAGAGGCGTAGAGAAAGTGAGGGATCCTGGAATGAATGTTCACAAATCCCTGAAGATAGCAGGACAGGTGGATAAGGTGGTTAAGAAGGCATATAGAATCCTTTCCTTTATGAGCCGAGACACAGATTATAAGAGTAGGGAGGTTATGAGCAACCTGGGTCAGAATGGATGGGAAGGGCCTATTCACCTTGGCAGAGAGGTCTGTGACTAAACGGCATAGAGTTAAAGAGATTGGTAGAAAGACTAGAAAGGAGATGAGGATTTTTTTTCCATCCAGACGGTGGTAGGGGTCTGGAACTCACAGCCTGAAAGGGTAGTAGAGGCTGGAACCCTTAACTCATTTAAAAGGTGCCTGAATGTGTACCTCAAGTGCCGTAACCTGTAGGATTATGGGCCAAATGCTGGGAAGTGGGATGAGGCTGGGTGGCTCGCTTTTTGTCCAGTGCAGACATGATGGGTGAAGTAGCCTCCTTCTGTGCTGTAAACTTTCTATGCTTCTATAACAGTACTGTGGGTGTACCTACACCACTTAGGCTGCAGCAGTTCAAGAAGGCGGCTCACCACCACCTTCTCAAGGTGCACTCCCTCCAAATCCAATATATCCTACCTGGGAGGTAGTGTCCAGATCTCAGTCCTCCAGTTAGGGGTGGGTAATAAATGCAGAGGCTGCCAGTGACGCCCACGTCACAAGATGTGCTCACATTTACTGGACCCACCATTGCTCGTGCACAGACCATTTCCTCCAGCCTCACCATGAGGAGCAGGGGCCCTGCCTGGAATTCCTGTCTTTAGTCCAGGGACACAGAGATTTTATGATAAACCCTCCTCTCTTTAGATTAATAATTCCCTCCCCACCACCCACGCCCCCCACCACCTCCCCCTCCACCTCCGCCCCCAAAGTTGTGACCTCTACCTAAGAAACTGCCCTCATTTCGATCACTAGCACCCACTAATGCTTCTCTCCCTCTCTAACCCTCCTATCCGGTGCTTGAGGGCTTGTTGGGATGTCTTGTCTTCCCTTCTACAAGGTTATTCCCTTCTCCTGTGTCTCTCGTGTCTCCAGGCTGACCGGAATTGGAAGGCCTCCCAGACAACTCAAGATCAGGAACATCAGGAACGCAGGACGTAAAGAAATAGGCTGAGGATGATTGTGTTTCCTTTTTTGCATCTTGGTATTCTCGATGATAATGGAGTTGCTGATTAATCACAGCCATCAATTCTCTGTCAATGAGTTTCCAACTCATGGGGTGTGGAAAATCACCAGCAATGGGGGCGATCAGCTCAAAGTCACCATTTCCCCCCAAAACACATTATACTCACTACACGTCATGTCTCAAATTACTCAGATATGGGTCCGACAATATTATTTTCTGATAGAAATCTCTTGAATTTGCATTTGATTAAAGTAATTCTAGCCACTCCCATCGTCTCACAAGGCAGCCTGTTCCATTGACTGAAATATTCTTTCTACACAATACTTACGAATTTGCCCTTTCAAACGCAGGTCTTGTCCTCTGGTTGTACTCGTCTGGACGAGATGAGAAAGCTGGTCATGACTCACATTATCGAGACCCTTTAGAAAGCTAAACACAACTATTGTATCAACTCTGAACATTCGCTCTATTGAGAATGTGCCCAATTTACATAATCATGCCTCAAAATCCAATCCCTCCATCACCTTTATCATTCTGGCTGCCGTCTTCTACAGCTCTACTCTTTCAACAGTTGGCATGCCCTGTTTGTACTGCAGTGATCACAACTGTATTCAGCATTCTAAATGTGGCCAAACCAATGATTCATAAAGTGGAAGAATTGCTTCACTATTTCTGCTCAATATCAACCTTTTATTAAAAGCCAACTTTTGATTAACTCACTTCCACTGAGGAATGCTGTAATAGCTTCACTATATTGTCACTCAGGATCCCTTGATCTCTTTTGTTTTCCGGGCACCCCATCCACCACCTTCAACATTCATTCCCTCCACCACCAACGCACAGTTGCAGCAGTGTGTGTACCATCTACAAGATGTGCTGCAGGAATTTCACCAAGGCCCCTTCGACAGCACCTTCCAAACCCACGATCACTACCATCTAGAAGGACAAGGGCAGCAGACACATGGGGAACACCACCACCTGGAAGTTCCCCTCCAAGTCACTCACCATCCTGACTTGGAAATATATCGGCCGTTCCTTCACTGTCGCTGGGTCAAAATCCTGGAACCCCTTCCCTAACAGCGCGGTGGGTGTACCTACACCACATAGACTGCAGCAGCTCAAGAAGGCAGCTCACCCACCACCTTCTCAAGGGGCAATTAGGGATGGGCAATAAATGCTCACTTTATCAATGATGCTCACATCGCACAAACAATTAGAAAAGAAAAAGAATAACCAACTGTTGCCCTCATCAGACATATTTCCGAGGAAGGTCTCCTGGACCCCCCCATGATGTCCAGGGGACTAATTGCAAGGTCACAGGTCACCTGTTCCCAGCACAAAGTTTGAAACCTTTCAATCTATTCAAGCTATTGCACACACAGGGGCTGTCAGACTATCGCTAGGTGAACAAATATTGCAAGGACAGCTGTTCTGGAGTGGAGTGCTGGCCTTGGAACCCTGCTGCAGGTGGGAAGAGTTCAGTGTGACACACGTTACCCACACATTGTGCGGAGAATTCAAATGGATTCCAAGCAAAACACTGCGAGTGCTTCTTTTCCCTGGTGCTGCTTCTCTCCCTCCATCCAGGCTACTTACACGGAGTTACATAGAATTTATTGCCCATCTGCTCCGTGCTGGTGTTTCTGCTCCACACAAACCTCCTCTCAACCCCTCTCCACCTCACCCCATCCCCATAGCCTTCTATTCCTTTCACCCTCATATGTTTATCCAGCTTCCCCTTAAATGTCTCTAAACTATTCACCTCAACCTGCCTGTGGGAGTGAGTTCCACATTCTCCCCACTCTCCAGGTAAAGGATTTGTTCCTGAATTCCCCATTAGATTTATTAGTGACTGTCGCATATTGATGGCCCCTGGTTTTGGTCCCCCCCCCCCACAAGAGGATATATTTTCTCTATGTCTACCCTGTCAAAGCTGCTCATAATCTCTATTTATGTGGAGAGCACTTGCCTTCGGACTGGTTCCTCTAGAGGTCTTTCATTCAAGATTAATGGTTAATGGATCGAACAGAGATCAGAACGAAGCTTGTTGCAAATGACTCTTCCTTCCAAAAGTGGAATCTAGAGCCAGGGTAAATCATCTTTGAATTGAAAATAATCCTTGCCCAGTCCATCTTGCCCATCACTCCTGGGTTCGCTGACTGACATTGGCTCCCATTTCTTCATTGCCTCAAATTTCAACTTCCCATCCTTTACAAATCCGTCCATGGCTTCAACCCTCCCTATCTCTGTACCCTCCTCTAGCCGTAAACCCTCCCTATCTCTGTAATCTCCTCCAGTCCCTACAACCCTCCCTATCTCTGTAACATCCTCCGGTTCCTACAACCCTCCCTATCTCTGTAACCTCCCCCAGACCCTACAACCCTCCCTATCTCTGTACTCTCCTCCAGCCCCTACAACCCTCCCTATCTCTGTAACCTCCTCCAGACCCTACAACCCTCCCTATCTCTGTAACATCTTCCGGTTCCTACAACCCTCCCTATCTCTGTAACCTCCTCCAGACCCTACAACCCTCCCTATCTCTGTAACATCCTCCGGTTCCTACAACCCTCCCTATCTCTGTAACCCCCTCCAGCCCCTACAACCCTCCCTATCTATGTAACATCCTCTGGTTCCTACAACCCTCCCTATCTCTGTAACATCCTCTGGTTCCTACAACCTTCCCTATCTCTGTCACCTCCTCCAGCTGCCACAACCCTCCTTATCTCTGGAACTTCCTCCAAACACACAGCTCTCCCTGAACTCTCGCTCCTCCAATTCTGGTCTCTTGCACATCCTTGATTTTAATCACTCCACCTTTAGTGCACATTCTTCAGCTGCCTGGGCCCTGAGCTCTGGAATTCCCTCCCTAAACCACTACACCTCTCTCTCTCTCCCACTCCTCCTATGAGACGCTCCTTAAAACCCCTATCTTTGACTAAGCTTTTGGTGACCTGTCCTAATATCTGCTGTGATTCAGCTGCTCATCATCCCAGGATGTATTGCAGTTCAATGGCTCCAGGGATTTGTTTTAAATATTTATGTCAATCACATATCGGGTCTAATTTAGGAAAAAGAGACACTGTTTCCATAGAAACAGAGATGGTAAAAAGCAGACTGCAGGCTGTCAGCAATATGAAGGACAGCCTCAGGGTGGCATCATACACATGCACACGCGTGTACATGCATGCGCACGCACACACACAAACATGCACACACATGCACACACAAAGACACGTACACACAGACATGTTTGCACATAAATGCAGACACACGCAGGCAAATACACTAATATAAACATACTTGTTTATAGTCACACTCACATTCACAGATAGATACACACTCTCACTGATCACAATACAAACACACACTCAATCTCACATGCACACAAAGAGACACGCACGTATTCTTGCACACTGCCACTCACAAATACATAAACATATGCTCACTGAAACAAACATATACTCCCTGATACATAACATTAACACACACACAAATACACACACACAAATACACACACTAACACTCGTGCAAACACATTCTTGCACACAGACACACACTCACGCACATACACACTCTCACATGCACACACACTCTCGCACATACACACAAATACATACAGAAACATTTTCTCTGTCTCACACACAAATTCATTCAATAAACAGCAGCATTTCATTCTGTATTCAAGACATGAACAGCTGCAGTACAGTCTTTCCGGCAAACTGCACCTATCAAACCTCCACCCACACTTCCCGCATCCCTCCCCCCACCTCACTCACCACCCCCCCCCACCTTTCTCTCCCTCACTTTTACTTTCCCCTTTCATTCCTTTTACCCTCTCTACCTTGCAGCCTCTTTTGCTTCTGTCTTGCTCTTTCCTTTCTCATGTTTTCATCTTTACTCCATTTCTCCTTCTTTGCCTCACTCATTCCCCAGCCTTTCTCTTACACTCCTTCTCCCCTTATCTTTCATTATCCTTCATCTTCCTTCCCTTCTTCTTTGCAAGGTGTACAACTAACAAGGTTGCTGGGGGAGGGGGCAGGTGTTGAATGAAGCTGTGCGTTCAACTGTTGAAAATTCATTGTGAGAATACAGAGCAAATGGCCCCCCAGAATCTCACCTCGAGATCCGCTCCACATTCCAGAAATTCAGTCTGCTTGGAAACACAACAGGTGGCGGCCCTTACACACTGTCCTGACACATCAATGCACACATGTAAGCATAGGGGCGCACACATAGACACACACACATACACAGACACAACTATACAGACACACACATACACACACATGACGCGGTCACACATACACACACATGACGCAGACACACACATACACAGTCACACACACAACGACACAGACACACACATACACAAACGATGCGGACACACACATGACGCAGACACACACACACACAACAACACGGACACACACATACAACGACACAGACACACACATACATACACGGACACACACATACACACACACAACGACACGGACACGCACATACACAAACATGTACACACACACGTACACAGACACACACACACAAACTAGGGGATACAGTTTAAAGATTAGGCGTGTCCCAATTAAGACTGGGATGAGGAGAATTTTTTTTCAGAGATCTGTTGGTCTGTGGAATTCTCTTCCCCAGACAGCAGTGGAGGCTGGGTCATAGTCAAGGCTAAATTAGACAGATTTTTGATTGACAAGCAAGTCAAGGGTTATGGGGGACAGACAGGAAAGTGGAGCTGAGACCACAATCAGGTCAGCCATGATCTTATTGAATGGCGGAGCAGGCTCCAGGGGCCGCATGGCCTACTCCTGCTCCTAATTCTTGTACGTACACATGCACGCACAAACAAACACACATACACACGTCTGTCCTCCTGATGTATATCCCATTACATATATCAGGATTACCAAGGTAAAGCAGAAGTAAACTGGATAACTTGATGCAATAATTCTATGATTATTTAAACAGAAATATTGATTTAAGTCTGAACTAAGTGGGCCAGTGGGTTGAATGAGTGAGGACACTGCCCACTGAACTGCTGCCCTGAAAACTGGTCTCACATTTGATGGAGGAGCTGCAATGGGTCTGGATGCCACTTAGTGAGGGAAAGGAGTGATCTGGGAGGATTTCTGCGCCCGAGTGCTTTCCCTCCAGTCCTTATAGGAAGTGCATGCATGACAGGATTAGGCACGCTGCCTCCCAAAGTCAAAGAGCAAACAAGTACTCACTGTCTGGTCCTGAATGGTCTGGTGTGAGGGGGCGCTTGGGGTTGACTACCACCAGGGCCCAGGAAGTAGGGACAGCAGCAGGTACTGAACTAGCAGGCACTCCCCTTAGAGGAATGTGCTTGAAAGAGCTTTTCCATCTTTTGGTTTTGCTCTTTCTAATCCTATATCAGGAAGATGGAACATGGTTTTTTTAACATTCATTCACTGGCAATGGGCCTCAATAGCAAGGCCAGCATTTACTGCCTGTACCTAATTGCCCCATGAGAAGGTGATAACACATCTCCTTCCAAAGTGGTGCATTCGGATGGGGCGTTTGACACAACTGAATGAGCTACTAACCGTGAAGATAGGAGGCTGCTGGGGGGGGAGGGCAGATGGAGTGGGGGGTTCTCTGAAGGTTCAAACTGCTCTACAATTACGCAATCAGCATTGTCCTCCATTCCCCTCTCGCAGAGGGAGAGAGATGGAGGGAGAGAGGCGGAGGGAGGGAGCCGGAGAAAGAGAGACAGGGGGAGAGAGACAGGGGGAGAGAGACAGGGGGTCAGAGACGGGGCTGGAGAGATGGAGGGAGAGAGAGGCGGAGGAGAGAGATGGAGGGAGAGAGATGGAGGGAGAGAGAGGCAGAGGAGAGAGATGGAGGGAGAGAGATGGAGGGAGAGAGAAAGATGGATGGAGAGATGGAGGGAGAGATGGAGGGAGAGAGGAAGACAAAGGGAGAGAGAGAGGGCGGGAGAGATACAGAGAGAGAGAAGGGAAGTGTGATGACTGTCACTTTAAGATCAGTTCAACCGAGTGGGGATCACGTGATTTGTTCAACCAATGTGTGTGGCTAGCGCGTGGGAATAAATTCTAGGGAAGGGTTCCTAGGAAAAATGGCTGTAGGAGGGGCTGGCCGGATATAAGCAGCCACAGGAGCTCTCGTGTAAATAAAATTTGTTCTTTTTGAATAAGAAGCCTCCTAGAGCGTATTTCTACAGGGAGAGTGAGAGATCCAGAGGGAGAGAAAGAGCAAGGTTTGGAGGGGAGACAGACATGCAGATGGAGAGACACGACATGGGCGGGGTGGGGGGGGTGCGGCGAAGAGAGCGAGAGAGAGACATAGATGGCGAGAGAGAGAGAGACAGATAGGAGGAGGGAGAAAGGCAAGGAGGGGAGAGAAAAAGACCCGGCGGGGAGAGAAAGACCCGGGGGGAGGGGAGAGAAAGACCAGAGGAGAGACAGAGAGAGAAAGACCCAGGGGAGAGAGAAAAGCCAGGGGGAGAGAGACAGACCCAGAGGGGGGTTGAGAGAAAGGCTGGGAGAAAGGGAAAGACCCTGGTGTGGTGGGGGTGGTGGTGTTGGGGAGAAGTACCTGGGGAGAGAGACAAAGGGAGAGAGAGGCAGAGAGAGAGAGAGAGAAACAGAGGGAGAAAGAGAAGGAGAGAAAGGAAGAGACACAGAGAGAGACTGACAGGGGGATGGAGAGAGAGAGAAAAAGACTGGGGTGGGGGTTGGGGCAGAAAGAGAAAGACCAGGGGCGGGGTGAAGAGAGAGAGAGGTCAGGGAGAAAGAGAGGCAGAGGGAGAGAAAGTGAGGTAGAAGGAGAGAAAGAGAGACAGTAGGAGAGAGGCAGTGGAAGAGAGACGGAGACAGTGAGAGAGAGGGAGAGTGGAAGAAAGAGAGAGGGTGGGGGAGAGAGAGACAGACAGTGGGAGGGAGAGAGAGAGAGAGAGAGAGACGGGGTAGAGAGAGACAAGGAGAGAGAGAGACAGGGTTGGGAGAGACAGGGGAAGGAGACAGAGAGGGAGACAGCGGGGGTAGAGAGAGAGAGAAACAGAAAAGGGGAGAGAGAAAAAAAACACAGAAGAGGGGAGAGAGAGAGATAGGAACACAGAGAGGAAAGGAGAGAGAGAGAGACTGTGAGAGACAGAGTGGGAAGAGTTAGTTGAATTGTAAGTAAGGAGACGCAGCGCCAGAAACAGATTGGGAGCGAAAGATAAAATCGAGTCGGAGATCCTGGAAGCAGAGTTCGGAGAGATGGCGAAAACACTGGGAGGAGCCAGAAACAGTGAAAGCAATAGAAACAGCAGGTGGAGGACAGACAGAAGATCTCACACATGGTCTGAGTGTGAGGAAACACAGGTACAGGCACCGAGTTTCCTCAGGGACTGTTCTCAGTTCTATTCCAGAACGCCAGTTGGTGAAGATAATTATTACTCAGGCTTACATTTATTTACATTTATTTACAGAGTGAAACATTACAAGCATACACCTCTGAACTCAACCACACACAGTTTCATACCTGCTCAAGTTAAACATCAATTAATGCCCTCCACCTGCATTGGACAGACTGATATAACATTCTCATGGCGTTCCCCCTATGAACACAGGAAAAGGTGGTGGCCATTCAGCCCCTCTGTTCCACCATTCACTGAGATCATGGCTGATCTGTGACCTAACTCCATACACCTGACTTTGCCCCATATCCTTGTGTACCTCTGGTTAGCTGAAACCTGTCAGTCTCAGATTTAAAATTAACAAATAATCCAGCAGCAATCATCAATTGACATTTGTGGAAGAGAATTCTAAACTTCTGCCACCCTTTGTGTGTGGAAGCGTTTCCTCATCTCACTCCTGAAAGGTCAGCCTCTGATTTTTAAGACTTTGCCCCCACCCAGTCCCAGGTTCCCCAACCAGTTTCTTTCTATTGACCCTGTCTGCTCGCCGTAATGTCTTGAAAACTTTGATCAAATCGCCCATTAACCTTCATATTCCAGGGAATACAATGCTAGTTTGTGTAATCTCTCCTCATCATTTATCCCATGGAGTCCAGCTATCATTCTGATGAATTGACCCTGCACACCCCACCAAGACCAATATTTCCATCCAAAGAGATGGTGCCCAGAGCAGCTCACAGTAACTCCAGGTGTAGTATAACCAGGGCTCTGTACAGCTGAAGCATGTCTTCTACCCCCTTGTAATCGAGTCCTCTGAATAGAAAGGCCAGCATTCCTTTAATCCTGAGGATTATTTTCTATACCTGGTAGAATGTCAGCACAGAAACAGGCCATTCAGCCCAACAGCTCTGTGTTCGTGTTCAGGCTCCACATGAACCTCCTACCATCTCTCTTCACTCCACTCTATCAGCAAGGCCTTCTTTTCCATCCTCCCTCACCTTGCTACCTTCGCACAGGTCTATTGCAGCAGTAGAACAACCTCACTGAACCAGACCCTCGGTGACAACCTCTTTCATCTCCCATTCCTCCTCTACTCAGGTTCCTGAATGAATTAACACCTCCATCCATAAACTGTTAAGTAAACCTCTTACCTGGAAGTTAATTTTCATTAATATAACAATGCAGACACTCAGGGTATTGCGCGTAACACACAGGGAGTGTTTGATCGGATAGTATAGACGGCGCTTTATTCTGTATCTAACCCCATGCTGTACCTGTCCTGGGAGTGTTTGATGAGGACAGTGTAGAGGGAGATTTACTCTGGATCTAACCCCGTGCTGTATCTGTCCTGGGAGTGTTTGATGGGGACAGTGTAGAGGGAGCTTTACTCTGTATCTAACCCCATGCTGTACCTGTCCTGGGAGTGTTTGATGAGGACAGTGTAGAGGGAGATTTACTCTGTATCTAACCCCATGCTGTACCTGTCCTGGGAGTGTTTGATGGGACCTGTGTGGAGTCATAGAGGTCGACAGCACAGAAAAAGGCCCTTCAGCCCATTGAGTCTGCGCCGCTTAAACAAGTACCTAACTATTCTAATCCCATTTTCCAGCATTAGGCCTGTAGCCTTGTATACCACGGCATCTCAAGTACACATCCAAATACTTCTTCAATGTTATGAGGGTTTCTGCCTCTCTCACCCTTTCAGGCAGTGAGTTCCAGATCCCCACCACCCTCTGGGTGAAACAATTCTTCCTCTCATCCCCTCTAAACCTCCTGCTCCTTACCATAAATCTATGCCCCCTGGTTATTGATCCCTCTACCAAGGGGAAAAGTTCCTTCCTGTCTACCCTATCTATGCCCCTCATAATTTTATACACCTCAATCATGTCCCCCCCTCAATCTCCTCTGCTCCAGGGAAAATAACCCCAGTCTATCCAATCTCTCCTCATAACTAAAACTCTCCAGCCCAGGCAACATCCTGGTAAATCTCCTCTGCACTCTCTCTTGTACAATCACACCCTTCCTCTAATGCAGATTCCAGAACTGCACGCAATACTCTAGCTGTGGCCTAGCCAGTGTTTTATACAGTTCCAGCATAACCTCCCTGCTCTTATATTCTATGCCTCAGCTAGTAAAGGCAAGTATCCCATATGCCTTCTTAACCACCTTATCTACCTGTCCCACTACCTTAAGGGACCAGTGGACATGCACACCAAGGTCCCTCTGATCCTCGGTACTTCCCAGGGTCCTACCATTCAACTTGTATTCCGGTGTCTTGTTTGTCCTGTCCCAGTGCATCACCTCACACTTATCCGGGATTAAATTCTATTTGCCACTGATCAGCCCATCTGACCAGCCCGTCTATATCCCCCTGTAACCTAAGGCTATCCTCCTCACTATTTACCATCCCACCAATTTTCATGTCATAGGTATTTCTGTGTTTCTGTATCTAACCCCATGCTGTACCTGTCCTAGGAGTGTTTGATGGGGACAGTGTAGAGGGAGCTTTACTCTGTATCTAACCCCGTGCTGTACCTGTCCTGGGAGTGTTTGATGGGGACAGTGTAGAGGGAGCTTTACTCTGTATCTAACCCCGTGCTGTACCTGCGCTGGGAGTGTTTGATGGGGATGATGTAGAGGGAGTTTACTCTGTATCTAACCCTGTGCTGTACCTGCCCTGGGAATGTTTGATGGGGACAGTGTAGAGGGAGCTTTACTCTGTATCTAACCCCGTGCTGTACCTGTCCTGGGAGTGTTTGATGGGGACGGTGTAGAGGGAGCTTTACTTTGTATCTAACCCCGTGCTGTATGTGTCCTGGGAGTGTTTGATGGGGTCAGTGTAGAGGGAGATTTACTCTGTATCTAACCCCGTGCTGTACCTGTCCTGGGAGTGTTTGATGGGGAAAGTGTAGAGGGAGCTTTACTCTGTATCTAACCCTGTGCTGTAGCTGTACTGGGAGTGTTTGATGGGGACAGTGTGGAGGGAGCTTTACTCTGTATCTGTTTCTCTCCATCTACTCTGTCCAAGCCGTTCGTGATTTTGAATCCCTCTATGAAATGTGTTCTTAATCTTCTCTTCTCCAAACTATCCGCACAACTTAAGTTCCTCATCCCAGGAACCATTCTCATGAGTCTTTTCTGCACTCTCCCTCTCTAACACCTTCACATACTTCCTAGAGTGTGGTGCCCAGAGCTGGACACAATACTCCAGTTGAGGATGAACCAGTGTTCTTTACAGGTTTAACATAGCTTCCTTGCTTCTGTACTCTATGCTGCTATTTATAAAGCCCGGGGTGCAATATGCTTTACTAACCGCTCTCTCAGCTTGTCCTAACACCTTCAGTGATTTGCGCACCTACACACCCAGGTCCCACTGCTCTTGCACCCAATTTGGTCTTGTACCCTTTATTTTATATTGTCTCTCCGTGTTCTTCATACCTAAAAGAATCACTTCACATTTTTTTTATATTGGTTCATGGGATGTGGGTGTCGCTGGCTGGGTCAGCATTTATTGCCCATCCCTAATTGCCCTTGTTCAGAGGGCATTTACAAGTTAAGCACATTGCTGTGGGTCTGGGGTCACATGTAGGCCAGAGCAGGGAAGGGTGACAGATTTCTTTCCCTAAAGTCCATTAGTGAACCAGGTGGGTTTTTACAACACACGGCAATAGTTTCATGGTCATCATCAGACTTTTCATTCCAGATTAAGTTTCATCTGCCACTTGTCCACCCACAAGATAATCACTATCTTCCTCACAGTTCACAATAAGTTTGCTGTCATCTGCAATTTTGAAATTGTGCCCTGCGCCCCCAAGTCTCAGTCATTAATATATATATATAATGCAGGAGTCCTAACACCGACCCCTGGGGAACCCCACTATATACCTTCCTCCAGTCGGAAAAACAACTGTTCGCCACTGCTTTCAGTTTCCTGTCGCTCTGCTAATTTCATATCCATGCTGCCACTGCCCCTTTCATTCTGTGAGCTCTAACTTTGCTGACCAGCCTGTTGTGGTGAGTCCATGTACACCACATGAACAGCACTGCCCTCATCAACCCTCTCTGTTACCTCATCAAAAAACCTCAAGCAAGTTAGTTAAACACCATTTGCACTTAACAAATCCATGCTGGCTTTCCTTCATTAATCCACGTTTGTGCAAGTGATAGTTAAGGTTGTACCGAATTATCATTTCTAGAAGCTTCCCCACCTCTGGGGATTGGCCTGTAGCTCCTGGGATTATCTTTACACATTGTTTTGAACAAGGGATTTGGAGATCTCCGGTCCTCTGGCACCACCATTGGAAGGTTATGGCCAGTACTTCTGCAGCTTGCTCCCTCAGTATCTTTGGATACCAGCTCATATGGTCCTGGTGACTTAACAATTTTAAATAAAGCCAACCCATCCAATACCTCCTCTTTATCAATTTTTAGCCTATCCAGTATCTCAACTACCTCCTCTTTCACCACGTCCTGGGCAGCATCTTCTCCCTTGGTAAAGACAGGTGTAAAGTATTCAGTTAATACCTCAGCCGTGCCCCCTGCCTCCAGGCATAAATCCTCTTTTAGGTCCCCTGTTACTATTTCTATGCCTCTGGAAGACTTTGGGATTCCCTTTTATATTAGCTGCCAGTCTCTTCTCCTGCTCTCTATTTTCTTCTTTTACTTGTTTCTTCACTTCCCCTCAGGACCTTCAGCCTGGTTTTCAGTTGCCTTATCTGACTTCATTTTACCCTTTTGCACTTTTGTCATCCAGGGAACTCTGGATTTGTCTGCCCTCCTTTCCCCGGTTCTGGGAATATACCTTAACTGTTACTGAGTTATCTTCTCTTTAAAGGCAGCCCATTGTTCAGTTACAGTTTTGCCTACCAACCTTTTATCGAATTTTATCTGCCAGATTTCTTCTTTTCCTCATTGAGGTTGATTTTCCTTCAAGTTAATTATTCTTTCTCTGGATCGTTCCTTGTCTTTTTCTAAATCTTATGATGCTATGTTTACTCTAAATTACTCCGACTGACACTTGATCCACCCATTTCCCAAAACAGATCCAACGATGCCTCATTTCTCTTTGGACTGGAAACATAACTTCTGTTTATCAATTATAAGAATATGGATGACAGTGCAAATGGGCCCCTTCAACTCAGAGTCACAAGTCACCCAGTTGGTTAACGTGGAGTCCATTTGCTTCATGATAGACATATTGGCCGACCAATGGCGGGAGTGAGAGGGCGGGGTAGTGGGAGATCATGTGATGAAACCTCTACATCTCCACCCAACCATAGTGTGAAACCCAATAAACAGTCTGCCAAATAGCGTAACCGTGTCAACAGACAAAATGGCGGCCGCACGGAGTTAAACCTGGTCGTTCAGTGTCGGGAAAGAGAGAGGTTTGAGTAGCCAAAAAACGTGAGTTACCCCATTAAGGCCAAGGTGAGCCAAAGGATTTCACCCAGTTCAGGAATGGATTATAAGATGCAGGAACAGGAGGAGGCCATTCAGCCCCTCAAGCTTGCTCAGCCATTCAGTAAAATCGTGGTTGATTCTCTACCTCAACTCCCGCCCATGATATTCATGTCCTTTGATTAACTGGGTGCCAATATGTTCACTCTGGCATTACCATCTGATTTCTAATAATTAATCCATCACAGCTGTTTGCCACACAACTGCTCTCAAGGAAACACGGTTGCCAATGGTTACCTGAACAAACAACATGCATTTTAACTGCACAAGTCAATTTGGCAGCCTCTTAAAGAAACCATGACTATCATTGTCTCACTTTGAGACCAGCGCCGAGAGGGGGGGTGGGGGGGTGGGGGGGCGGGGGGAGTCCATCATGTGGCCGGCACTTTAATGAACTTTGAGTTGCCCTTCCCGGCTCTCCTGACATCTTTGGCTTGTGTAAGGCTGCAGAATATGCAGGCAGAGGTCTGCTTCATCCAGCTGGCCCAGTGTCACGTGCAATCTCATTTAATGAGAGCCAATGCTATTTAATCAGTGGGTCAGCACATGCCAACTGGGTCCTGCCCACTGCCATACACATCCAGCAAAGCATCACTTAATTGCACAGCGCAGAAGGAGAAAGTCATTCAGACATCATGTCTATGCTGGCACTTTGAGAGACCTGAGAGCCCCCAGTGCTGTACTGAGGAAGCACCGCACTGTCAGAGGGTTGGTCAGTACTGAGGGACCGCTGCACTGTCGGAGGGTCAGTATTGATGGAGTGCCACACTGTCAGTGGGTCAGTACTGAGGGAGTGCCGCACTGTCGGAGGGTCAATAGAGGGAGTGCTGCACTGTCGGAGGGTCAGTACTGAGGAAGTGCTGCACTGTCGGAGGGTCAGTACTGAGGGAGTGCCGCACTGTCGGAGGGTCAGTATTGATGGAGTGCCACACTGTCAGTGGGTCAGTACTGAGGGAGTGCCGCACTGTCGGAGGGTCAATACTGAGGGAGTGCTGCACTGTCGGAGGGTCAGTACTGAGGGAGCGCTGCACTGTCGGAGGGTCAGTACTGAGGGAGCGCTGCACTGTCGGAGGGTCAGTACTGAGGGAGCGCCGCACTGTCGGAGGGTCAATACTGAGGGAGTGCCGCACTGTCAGAGGGTCAGTACTGAGGGAGTGCCGCACTGTCGGAGGGTCAGTACTGAGGGAGTGCCGCACTGTCAGAGGGTCAGTACTGAGGGAGTGCCGCGCTGTCAGAGGGTCAGTACTGAGGGAGTGCCGCACTGTCAGAAGGTCAGTACTGAAGGAATGCTGCACTGTTGGGAGAGGCAATACTAAGGGATTACCACATTGTTGGATGATCTGTCTTTCGGATGAGACCCTGTTGGCCCTCTCAGATAGACATTAAAAAATCTGAGCAGGGGAGTTCTTCCCGGTGTCCTGGGGCCAATATTTATCCCTCAATCAACATCTCAGAAACAGGTTATCGGGTTAACATCACATGGCTATTTGTGGGAGCTTGCTGTGTGCAAATTCCTTGCTGCATTTCCCACATTACAACAGTGTTTACGTTTCAAAAGTGCTTCAAAAGCATTTTGGAACATCCTGAGGTGGTGAAAGGCGCTTTAGAAATGCAAGTTTTTCCCTCCCTTCTACAGTCTGCACTGTCTCCTGTGGGTCTCTGGCATTCCACCACATTGACTGACACATCACCTCAATTCTAAGGGACTATGATGGCAGGTGCCCCTCACAGGTTGCCATGCCAGGTATCAACAAGCTCTTAGCTTTTATCCTGGATATATAACCAGGGACTGAGCCCAGTGCTGAACGAGAGGCACATCCCTTTAAATTAGTCACCAGCGCAGAAACAGAAGTCCACCCTTCGCCTAAAGATGCCGGTCACCACCAATAGCTGCTTAATCATCCCAACATTGCTTCACTTCAAAGGCACGTTTGTCAACCTCAGGCTGATAGTCCACCAGAGGGAGGGAGGGGTGACGAAGCCTTGGAGGGAGGAGGGGTGGGGTGCTAAATAACGGACTCTACCAAGTAAAACATGGGTCGAGAAACAATCTTTACAAAGCCACACCGCCAGGGAAAATAAAATGCTAAGCATTTTGCCTGTCGTTATGAAGCCACCCGTGCGCTGAACATGTTCCTTTGCTGCATTTCCCGCTAGGAGCGCATTTTGAAAAACATCAGTCACCAGCGGAAACATTTGAGGGTGTTGGGATGGGCGAGTAGGGAAGAATTTTTAAAAATTGTCACACGAGGACCTCAATGAGACGAAATATGCATTTTAGCCTCCGCACAGGTACACATCACGCAGCACACGAAGTCGCCTGCACATAGCTCAAATACACATATGTGCACACCTAATTATGTACACACACACAACACAAACACACACACACACACACACACACACACAACACAAACACACACACACACAACACAAACACACACACACACAACACAAACACACACAACACAAACATTCACACAAATACACACACCACACATTCACACACACACACACACACACACAAACACACACACACATCACACACCACACCACACAAACACACACACACAACACAAACACACACACACCACACATTCACACAAACACTCAAACCACACATTCACATAAACACACGCACACACAACACAAACACCACACATTCACACAAACACACACACCACACAAACACACACACACACACAAACACACACACACACCACACACACACACCAGACAAACACACACCACACAAACACACCACACAAACACACACACACCACACACACAAACACACACACACCACACAAACACACAAACCACACCACACAAACACACACCACACAAACACACACACACACACAAACACACACACCACACCACACAAACACACACACACACACACCACACCACACAAACACACACACACACACACACACCACACCACACACACAAACACACACCACACCACACACACAAACACACACACACACACCACACCACAGTACACAAACACACACACACCACAATACACAAACACACACACACCACACCACACAAACACACACACACACCACACCACACAAACACCACACAAACATCACACAAACACACACATCACACAACACAAACACACACACCACACATTCACACAAACACATCACACAAACACACACACCACACCAACACACACACCACACCAACACACACACCACACCACACAAACACAAACACACACACCACACAAACACCACACACACATCACACAAACACACACATCACACAACACAAACACACACACCACACATTCACACAAACACATCACACAAACACACACCCACATCACACAAACACACACACCACACAAACACACACACCACACCACACAAACACACACACACAACACACCACACAAACACACATATACATACACACACACAGATACCTGTGTGAGCATACACAACACACACACAGACACACAGATACCTGTGTGAGCATACACAACACACAAATGCACACACATGCAGCTAAACAGCATAGAGAGAGAGAGAGAGAGAGCGAGAGACAGCAAGAAATATACGTACCACACAGGGGCAAAGGGTTGTCAGCTTTGCTTTTCTCTTCATGTACAGAGCAGTGTCCGTCTCCCCTTGCTAATGCGATGGCTGATATATTTTATTAAATCTGAAGGCTGGAAGCACACGCAGCTCTTGCAACCCAGAACTGTCAGGTAGTCTTTAACGGGGGAGGTAGATAGAAGGAGGGGGAGTTGGGGATTGGGGGTGGGGGGTTGAGGGGAGAGAGCAAGAGATGGAGAGAGAATCCCACTCCACTCAGGAGATAAGCTGATGGGTACACTATTCTCTTACGCGATCATTTCATTATCATTCCAGCTCTCGATCCCTTAGGTGGGTGATGTACATTTTACTGGCTGTGGAGGGAGGCAGCGAGCGAAGGGTGGTGGGGGAGCAAGAGAGGGACAGGACTGAATATAAATTGCTGAATGTTTTATAACGCAGCCGGGTTCTCTCTGTAACAGCCTGAGAGTATTTCTGCCATCACAACACAAGTCAGAACGAGGTCTATATTTGTTTACAATGGAATTTTTTTTTTTAATATTCCCCCTCCTGCAAGATTTTTGTTCCATTATTCAGGAAGCATTTCTTCCCCTCTTGTCCTTGCAGTTTTGTCTGAGCATCAGCAGCTCCTGTGTTAACCCCTCGCTGACTGCAGACTAAAAGGGGGAGATGGTCAATGTGGGTGGATTGTCTCACGCATTCATGAGAGGGGGACAGGGTAGGTTAGGAATCCCTCGTTCCCTCAGTGAGCCGGCAGAAGCCATCAAGGGTGTTTTCTCGGCTACTGACGGGAGAGTAGCAGCACGGGAGATGGAGGTAAAAACAGAAGCGAGATTGCCCTGTGCAAGCAGCACTCAGCCTCATGCTGGGAAATGGGTGACAACGTCTTGACCTGCTCACTTCCACCACCACCACCCCCCCCCCCCCCTTTTTCCTCCTCAATTCCCGCTGGGGAGAGGGCAAAGACATGAACAATATCTGGTACCAACCCATTCTTCTGGGCATGGACAGGCAATTTGACTGTAGAATGCCTCACAGCTGAAAATAATCTTGTTTCTAAATACACAGGCACAAGTTACACACACTTACCAGTAGGGGTAGTGGACAGCAATAACACCCACTTCCCAGACTGATTATTTTCTTAACCCCACCCCCACCATCATCAACCTGGGGTGCTGCAGTCAATTACAGGCTTCCCCCACTGATGCCCATAGTAGCAAACTCAAATCAGGCAGTGATCAAGCCTGGATCAGGTTTAGTTCGGCATCATCAGGGGCCTCACATTTTAGAAACAGGGCCGATGTGGAAATTATTTCAAACTGACAAACCGGTTTGGAACACCAAGCTCCACAGGACAAGGAAGATCCCAGCTCTAAAACCCACTCACTGCAAAGGTGGGCTGAACGTAGCTGTAACAAATGTGGCCCTGGTCATCCCTGGGCTAGAGGAGAACAAAGTCAAAATCTTACAATAATCTTCCTCGCATCATAAGGTCAGAAGTGGGGATGTTCACTGATGATTGCACAATGTTCAGCACCATTCGCGACTCCTCAGATACTGAAGCAGTCCATGTCCAAATGCAGCAAGACCTGGACAATATCCAGGCTTGGGCTGACAAGTGGCAAGTAACATTCGCACTACACAAGTGTCAGGCAATGACCATCTCCAACAAGAGAGAATCTAACCATCGCCCCATGACATTCAATGGCATTACCATCACTGAATCCCCCACTATCAACATCCTGGGGGTTACCATTGACCAGAAACTGAACTGGACCAGCCATTTAAATACTGTGGCTACAAGAGCAGGTCAGAGGCTGGGAATCCTGCAGTGAGTAACTCACCTCCTGACTCCCCAAAGCCTGTCCACCATCTACAAGGCACAAGTCAGGAGTGTGATGGAATACTCCCCACTTGCCTGGATGAGGCAGCTCCAATTACACTCAAGAATCTGGACACCGTCCAGGACAAAGCAGCTCACTTGATTGGCATCCCATCCACAAACATTCGCTCCCTCCATCACTGACGCACAGTAGCAGCAGTGTGTGTACCATCTATAAGATTCACTGCAGGAATTCACCAAGGTTCCTTAGACAGCACCTTCCAAACCCGCAACCACTACCATCTAGAAAGACAAGGGCAGCAGACACATGGTGACACCACCACCTGGAAGTTCCCCTCCAAGTCACTCACCATCCTGACTTGGAAATATATTGGCCGTTCCTTCACTGTCACTGGGTCAAAATCCTGGAACTCCCTCCCTAACAGCGCTGTGGGTGTACCTACACCACATGGACTGCAGCGGCTCAAGAAGGCAGCTCACCACCACCTTCTCAAGGGGCAATTAGGGATGGGCAATAAATGCTGGCCTAGCCAGCAATGCCCACAGCCTGTGAAAGAATTTTAAAAATCCTACTCCCGATAACATCAACTTGCATTTAGATCATACAAGTGTAGATATGTAGTAAAAATCATCTCGCAAGAATGCATCAGTCAATATTATGGCAGCAAGCCATATAAGGACATGAAAAGCTTGATCAATTTTAAGGCGCATCATTTAGCCGTAGAGAGAGAGAGAGAGAGAATGCTGGAGAGGTTCAGGGAGGGAATTCCAAAGCTTAGGGCCCCAAGCAACTGAAGGCATGGCCGCCAATGGTGAAGGAATGGAAATGGGGTATGCTCATCGGATAGATGCCGAGAGAATGATTCCCCTTGTGGGAGGTACCAGAACTTGGGGAGGCAGTTTAAAAATTAGGGGTCTACCATTTAAGATGGAGTTGAGGAGAATTTTTTCTCTCAGAGGGTCGTTATCCTGTGGAATTCTCTTCCCCAGAGAGCGGGGGAGGCTGGGCTGTTGAATATTTTTATGGCTGAGTTAGAGATATTCTTGATTAACAAGCAAGTCATAAAGGGTGGTGAGAAGTGTAAAGCTGAGGTCACAATCAGATTGCCCATGATCTTATCAAATGGCAGAGCAGACTCGAGGGGCCGAATGGCCTACTCCTGCTCCTAATTCATATGTTCATATGTATGGAAAAAGCCAGAGTTGGAGGAGTGCAGTGATGTTGGATGATTGCAGGGCTGGAGGAGGTTATAGAGATAGGGAGGGAGCAATTCCATAGAGGGATTTGAGAACTTCCAAATTTACTGTGCTGGGAGCCAATTGAAGGCCAAGTTAGCACAGGGGTGATGGAGGAAGGTGACTTGGTGCGAGTTGGACGGAGGTAGTAGAGGTTAGGATGAGCTCCAGTGTCAGTACCACAGATCACCCAAGAGGAGGAGAACTCAATCACCTTACATCGCAGAGGGTGACCATTCGGTCCATTGTACCTGTGCTGGCTCTTTGAAAGCTATCCAATTAATCCCATTCCCCCTCCTGCTCTTTTCCCATGCCCTGCAAACCTTTCCCCTTCAAGTATTTATCCAATTCCCTTTTGAAAGTTCCTATTGAATCTGCTTCCTTTCAGCGCCTTCCAGATCACAACTCGCTGTGTAAAAAAAACCTTCTCCTCATCTCTGCCTCTGGTGCTTTTACCGATTCTCTTCAATCTGTGTCCCTCTGGTTACCGACCCTCCTGCCACAGGAAACAGTTTCTACTCATTGACTCTATCCAAACCCCCTCGTGATTTTGAACGCCTCGATTCAATCTCCCCCTTTTAACCTCCTCTGCTCTGAGAACAATCCCAGCTTCTCCCAGTTTCCACATTAACTCAACCTTGCTCCCATAGTAAGTCTCCTCCACACCCTCTCCAAGGCCAAGCAGCGGATTTAGTTGGAGCCAAGGTGGCAAAATATCAGGACCAAAATCAGAGACACGCTTTTTAATGAAAAGTCAGTCAGGTATTAGACAAGAGAGAACTTGTTTATTGCTTTAGAACCTTTCACAATATCAGGATGTTCCAAAGATCTTTACAGCCAATGATGTACTTTTTGGACTGTAGTTACAGTTGTAGGAAAAGTACCAACCAATTTTCACACAGCCAGATCCTACAGACAGTATTGTGTTAACGACTGAATAACCTGATTTTAGTGCTGTTAGTGGAGGGATAAATATTAGCCCCAGGGCAAAGGGAAGAGCACTATTATTTGTTCTCAAATGGTATTGAGAGATATTTTACCACCACCTAAGGGGATGGACATGGGCTTGGTTTATGTCTCATCCAAAGGATGGCACCTCTAACAACGCAGCACTCCCTCAGTACTGACCCTCTGACAGTGCGGCACTCCCTCAGTACTGACCCTCTGACAGTGCGGCACTCCCTCAGTATTGACCCGCCCACAGTGCAGCACTCCCTCAGTACTGACTGTCCGGCAGTGCGGCACTCCCTCAGTACTGACCCTCTGACAGTGCGGCACTCCCTCAGTACTGACCCTCCGACAGTACAGCACTCCCTCAGTACTGACCCTCTGACAGTACAGCAGTCTCTCAATACTGACCTTCCGTTGGTGCGGCACTCCCTCAGTACTGACCCTCTGACAGTGCGGCACTCCCTCAGTACTGACCCACCGACAGTACAGCACTCCCTCAGCACTGACCCTCTGACAGTGCGGCACTCCCTCAGTACTGACACACCGACAGTGCGGCACTCCCTCAGCACTGACCCTCTGACAGTGCGGCACTCCCTCAGTACTGACCCTCCGACAGTGCGGCACTCCCTCAGTACTGACCCTCTGACAGTGCAGCACTCCCTCAGTACAGACCCTCTGACAGTGCGGCACTCCCTCAGTACAGACCCTCTGACAGTGCGGCACTCCCTCAGTACCGACCCTCCGACAGTGCGGCACTCCCTCAGTACTGACCCTCCGACAGTGCGGCACTCCCTCAGTACTGACCCTCCGACAGTGCGGCACTCCCTCAGTACTGACGCTCATTGGGCTTTCTGGTTCAGAGGCGAGGGTGCTTTGCACGGTGCCAGGGACAGACACTCAAGTGGCCAGTTTATCCCTCCCGAGTTAGCTGGCCCAGCTTAGATCAGCCGATGAGACCCAATCCTGGGACACTCCTGCCTTGTGTAACTCAGGGTGATTGTGCAGCAGTTCTGCGCTCTGACACTGGAGGGAGGCAGCAGCACTTTGTGCTTGGATCTCGAATGCAGACATGAAAACAAGAGAAGCAAGCAGGGGTGAAGACACCGCCACATCACATTCACTACAACAGCTGCAGTGATGTGTTACTCTGTCACATCAGCCTGTTGGCTAAATATTGCTAAACAGCATCTCTCTAAAATACAAATAAACAGAAAAATAAAAGGCCTGGGAAAAAAAAGCGGAAAATAAAAATAGAAAATACAGCAACAAGACAGCCCGGCAAGTGGGAAGGTGGTTTAAATCTTCAGGCGCAAATTAAATCATCCAGGGAGAAGAGGTCCTGTGCTGGGCTGAACATAACGTTGGTGGGGGGATGGGGGGGTCGGACAGAGAGTGGGGGCAGCAGTAATCTAGAACATTCTTAACCCTGGCCTACTGTGTGCCTGCACATCTTCCACTTTATTTCATTAAGGGGCTTGTCCACAGGTGTCAAGGGGTCTCCGCTGGAGGCATTAGCCAGGCTTGTCTCTCCTCACACCGCGTCTCCACCAAACTCATATCAGCACCTCAAACAGCTTCCCCCGCTACTTGGTTTAAGTCTCAGTTTCACACAAATTATTCCTGCCCCTCGGCTTCATTCAGCCGAGAGGAACCTGGATTAGTCCGTGCCCAGCTCCAGTCGCTCCCCACAAACCTCTCCAAGAATATTATTTTTCTAGCAATTAGCTCCAGTACATGGCACCCCGGTCCATATGTCAAATGACGTGCAGGGACCATGCACAATATCGGGTGCCATGGCACACTTGTGCCCCCTTATACCCGAGCTCCTGTCAGAAGCGTGTTAGTACTGGGCAGCCCTGGGCAAGTCAGCCTCTGATCAGGGTGTGACTTGAGGATTCAGGCTCTCGAGGAGGGGGGTGACCTTAGACACCCCAGAAACAGAGGAACAGAATGGCACCAATAAAGCAAACTGGGGACCACTTGAGGGCAGGAACTCCTGCATTTCTCCACAGTGCCTTTCACCGCCTCAGGCAGCACAACAGCTTTCTACAGCCAATGAAATACGTTTGAGGTGTAGTCACTGTTGTAATGTAGGTAACGCAGCAGCCAATTTGTGCACAGTAAGCTCCCACAAACATCAGTGCAATATGACCAAATCATCTGTTTTTTGTGATGTTGGTTAAAGGATAAATATCGGCTCCAGGAAACCAGGGAGAACTCCCCTACTCTTCTCCCAACAGTAGCCATGGGATCTTTAATGCCCACCTAAGATGGTAGATGCTGTTAGTTGTACATTAATTGAGCGTTTAATTGTATTTAGGTAGTGGGCATTAACTGGGGATTCGCTTGAGCTCCTACATATAGGAGCAGGCTGAAGCTGTGGTTATTGGGTTTGGAAATGCAAGTTTATAATGTGTGACTCTGGAAATAAAAGTTTACAAGCGTCAAAAGATTAGAGTCCATTTCATACTTCACAGCCTAGCTATCTGAAACAGAACAGACAGTCTCAGTTTAATGTCTCATCCGAAAGTTGGTACCTCGGTGCTGTCCCTCCAATTGTGCAGCATTCCCTCGGTGCTGCTCCTCCGGCCATGCAGCATTCCCTCGGTGCTGTCCCTCCAATCGTGCAACATGCCCTCGGTGCTGATCCTCCGGCCATGCAGCATTCCCTCAGTGCTGTTCCTCCGGCCATGCAGCATTCCCACGGTGCTGTCTCTCCAATCATGCAACATGCCCTCGGTGCTGCTTCTCCGGCCATGCAGCATTCCCTCGGTGCTGCTCCTCCGGCCATGCAGCATTCCCTCGGTGCTGTCCCTCCAATCATGCAACATGCCCTCGGTGCTGCTCCTCCGGCCATGCAGCATTCCCTCGGTGCGGTCCCTCCAATCGTGCAGCATTCCCTCGGTGCTGCTCTTCCAATCGTGCAGCATTCCCTCAGCGCTGCTCCTCCGGCCATGCAGCATTCCCACGGTGCTGCTCCTCCGGCCATGCAGCATTCCCACGGTGCTGCTCCTCCGGCCATGCAGCATTCCCACGGTGCTGCTCCTCCGGCCATGCAGCATTCCCACGGTGCTGCTCCTCCGGCCATGCAGCATTCCCACGGTGCTGCTCCTCCGGCCATGCAGCATTCCCATGGTGCTGCTCCTCCGGCCATGCTGCATTCCCTTGGTGCTGCTCCTCCGGCCATGCTGCATTCCCTCGGTGCTGCTCCTCCGGCCATGCAGCATTCCCTCGGTGCTGCTCCTCCGGCCATGCAGCATTCCCTCGGTGCTGCTCCTCCAATCGTGCAGCATTCCCTCGGTGCTGTCCCTCCAATCGTGCAGCATTCCCTCGGTGCTGCTCCTCCGGCCATGCAGCATTCCCTCGGTGCTGCTCCTCCGGCCATGCAGCATTCCCTCGGTGCTGCTCCTCCAATCGTGCAGCATTCCCTCGGTGCTGTCCCTCCAATCGTGCAGCATTCCCACGGTGCTGCTCCTCCGATGCTGCAGCATTCCCTCGGTGCTGCTCCTCCAGCCATGCAGCATTCCTTCGGTGCTGCTCCTCCAGCCATGCAGCATTCCCTTGGTGCTGCTCCTCCAGCCATGCAGCATTCCCTCGGTGCTGCTCCTCCAGCCATGCAGCATTCCCTCGGTGCTGTCCCTCCAATCGTGCAGCATTCCCTCGGTGCTGCTCCTCCGGCCATGCAGCATTCCCTCGGTGCTGTCCCTCCAATCGTGTAGCATTCCCTCGGTGCTGCTCCTCCGGCCATGCAGCATTCTCTCGGTGCTGCTCCTCCAATCGTGCAGCATTCCCTCAGTGCTGCTCCTCCGGCCATGCAGCATTCCCACGGTGCTGCTCCTCCGGCCATGCAGCATTCCCACGGTGCTGCTCCTCCGGCCATGCAGCATTCCCTTGGTGCTGCTCCTCCGGCCATGCAGCATTCCCTCGGTGCTGCTCCTCCAATCGTGCAGCATTCCCTCGGTGCTGCTCCTCCGGCCATGCAGCATTCCCTCGGTGCTGCTCCTCCAATCGTGCAGCATTCCCTCGGTGCTGCTCCTCCGGCCATGCAGCATTCCCTCGGTGCTGTCCCTCCAATCGTGCAGCATTCCCTCGGTGCTGTCCCTCCATTCGTGCTGCATTCCCTCGGTGCTGCTCCCCCAATCGTGCAGCATTCCCTTGGTGCTGCTCCTTCAATCGTGCAGCATTCCCTCGGTGCTGCTCCTCCGGCCATGCAGCATTCCCTTGGTGCTGCTCCTCCAATTGTGCAGCATTCCCTCGGTGCTACACCTCCAACTGTGCTGTATTCCCTCGGTGCAGCTCCTCCAAGCGTGCAGCATTCCCTCAGTGCTGTCCCTCTGACAGTGCAGCATTCCCTCGGTGCTGCTCCTCCGGCCATGCAGCATTCCCTCGGTGCTGTCCCTCTGACAGTGCAGCATTTCCTTGGTGCTGAGCCTATGATGGGGCAGCATTCCCTCAGTACTGGAACTGCAAGGGTCAGCCTGGATTATGGGTTAAAGTTTCCGGAATGGGGCTTAAACCCACAACCCTCTGCCTTGGGTTAGAATCACACCCATGCCAGGACTGACACCTAAAACCCAGGTTGTTCAAACATGAGAACATTAGCTGATGGAAAGTCAATTTTGGATTGTCGTCAGAGAAAATTAAGTTCATCAAAACATTGCACTTGGGTCGAGCAATGGAAAAGCCTCAGATTCATTCAAGAGATAAACAGATAAAATAACGTTGTGGGAATGTTACTGTGATTTCTCTGAATGGCTTCAGCTGAGTGGGCAATAATAGCCTCCTACTTGTGCATTTACCTTTCAGTCTTCCTATCAGGCTTTAGTTACAGCTGTGCCTTGTGCGGCTCTTACATAATCAGTGTCTCATAAATACATGACTGAGCTCCAGCCCTGGAGTTTGATGCCTCTCTGTCAAAGAAGACGAAGGTTGGGTGGGGGGGGGGGTGGTGGGGGGGGCGGTCTGTCACTGCAATGGGAATCAACACTTCTTCCCGATTCATAAATCTAAGCAAGTCACTTTAAAGAGGCCTGAGTTAATGGGTTAACGTTATAGGGGTCAGCAGGAGGGTGGAGTGGATGTGGCATAAAATCATCTCGAGTGATAATGCAAAAAGGGGGGTATCACATCGTGCACCCTACGTACTGGTCACCAATTGTTTTCATTAGATTATAGAGCGATGGATAACGAGGGCAGGGATTTGGTTGGAGTGCGGAGGCAGACGCTGATAACACGGCAGACACAAAGCTGAGATGCTACAGTGCCACCACTGGGCAGAGGGTATATTGGAGTGTGACATGTTTACATAGCCAGCTTATAAATGTAGACATGGGACATTAGAATGGGAAATGGTGACACTAAGTGTGCCAAAAAACATAAAGAGGAAGAAGAGTTTTAGAGACAGGAAGCAGATAAAGATGGAAAATTGTTTCAATGCACAAAGTAAGTTTGAAATTCACATCCTAGCTACAGAAATTTGTCAAAATTTCAATGGTTAGGGTCAAATGGATCAGGTCATTGATTTGTGACTCAACCTCAAGGATCTAGATTTGGATTTTGAAGCCATCTTTCAGGCAACAGATTGGCATCTCATGACTAATGTCCTATTTCACATGCAGTGCAATGCTGACATTTTATAATTAAAAACAAATCTCCAATTTAACAAGTTGTGCTGTTCAATTAGGGGAACCATTCTTAAATTGAACAGGGAGGACTAGGCCCAACTACATCTCAATTCTCCCTCGACTATTCCACCGCACTCCGAGGCTACCTATCAACCTGAACGCCCCCCCCGAAAACTCTGCAGCCTGGTTCTAACTCGCACCAAGTCCCCATTGAACCATCACCCTAAAGCTTGCTGGCCTACACTGGCTACCAGTCAGGCAATTCCTCGATTTTAAAATTCTCACCCTTGTTTTCAAATCACACCATGACCTCACTCCTCCCTATCTCTGTGATCACCTCCAGTCCTACAATTCTATGAGATCTCTGCTCTCCTCCAATTCTGCTCGCCTGCCTTTCCCCGATTCCCATCGCTCCACTAGTGGCATCCATGTCATGAGCTGCATGCGCCCTAAGCTCTGGAATGCCCTCCATAAACCTCTCCGCCTCTCTCTCTCCTCCTTTAACATGCACATCAAAAACCAGCCTTTATGACAAAGTTTGGGTCTCCTGTTAAATCTCCTTATTTGGCTATGTGTCAAATATGGTTTGATAATCGCTCTTATGATGAACCTTGGGATGTTTTAATATGTTAAAGGCGCTACATAAATGCACGGGGTTGTTGTTGAATGTTCCTGGGCAAACACAGATCGACAAGAGAGCAGCATTCTGCTCATTCCTTTACTTACCACATCTCATCATATGTCACCTGACAAAAGATCAGTGCAGGAACGCACTGGAGAAAAACTGGAAGACACCAATGCACAGAGATCTGCACCCAGCCTCAGACAAAGACCTAACGCCAGCCGGACACAGGGACCTGCCCCCAGCCTCACACAAAGATCTAAATCCAGCCTCACACAGGGACCTGCCCCCAGCCTCACACAAAGACCTAACTCCAGCCTCACACAGGGACCTGCCCCCAGCCTCACACAAAGAGCTGCCACCAGCCTCACACAAAGACATAAATCCAGCCTCACACAAAGACCTGCCCCCAGCCTCAGACACAGGGATCTGCCCACAACCCACACAGAGATCTACCCCCAGCCTCACACAGGGACCTGCCCCAAGACTCACACAGAAACCTCCCCCACCCTCACACACAGAGACCTGCCCTAAGCCTCACACACACGGACCTGACCCCAGCATCACACACAGAGACCTGCCCCCAGCCTCACACAGGGACCAGAAATCAGCCTTCCACAGAGACATAACCCCAGCCTCACACACAGAAACCTGCCCCCAGCCTTACACAGAGACCTGCCCCCAGCCTCACACAGAAACCTCCCCCAACCTCACACACAGAGACCTGCCCCAAGCCTCACAAAGCGACCTGTCCCCAATCACACACAGGGACAAGCCGCCAGCCTCACACAGGGACCTGCCCCCAGCCTCACACAGAGACCTGCCCCCAGCCTCACACACAGAGACCTGTCCCCAGCCTCACACACAGAGACCTGCCCCCAGCCTCACGCAGAGACCTATCCCCAGCCTCACACAGGGACCTGTCCCCAATCACACACAGGGACCTGCCCCCAGCCTCGCACAGAGACCTGGACCCAGCCTCGCAGAGAGACCTGCCCTCAGCCTCACACAGGGACCTGCACCCAGCCTCACACAGGGACCTGCACCCAGCCTCACACAGGCACCTGCACCCAGCCTCACACACAGAGAACTGCCCCCAGCCTCACACACAGAGACCTGTCCCCAGCCTCACACAGGGACCTGCCCCCAGCTTCACACACAGAGACCTGCCCGCAGCCTCACACACAGAGACCTGACCCCAGCCTCACACAGAGAGACCAGCCCCCAGCCTCACACAGAGAGACCCGTCCCCAGCCTCACACAGAGACCTGCCCCCAGCCTCACACACAGAGACCTGCCCCCAGCCTCACACAGAGACCTGTACCCAGCCTCACACAGAGACCTGTCCCCAGTCAAACACACAGAGACCTGTCGCCAGCCTCACACAGAGAGACAAGCCCCCAGCCTCACACAGAGAGACAAGCCCCCAGCCTCACAAAGGGACCTGCAGCCAGCCTCTCACACAGGGACCTGCCCGCAGCCTCTCACACAGGGACCTGCCCGCAGCCTCTCACAAAGGGACGTGCCCCCAGCCTCACACAGAGATCTACCCCCAGCCTCACACAGAGATCTACCCCCAGCCTCACACAGAGATCTACCCCCAGACTCACACAGGGACCTGCCCCCACTCTCACACACAGAGACCTGCCCCCAGCCTCACACACAGAGACCTGTCCCCAGTCTCACACAGGGACCTGCCCCCAACCTCACAAACAGAGACCTGACCCCAGCCTCACACAGAGAGACCAGCCCCCAGCCTCACACAGAGACCTGCCCCCAGACTCACACACAGAGACCTGCCCCCAGACTCACACACAAAGACCTGCCCCCAGCCTCACACAGAGACCTGTCCCCAGTCAAACACACAGAGACCTGTCCCCAGCCTCACACACAGAGACAAGCCCCCAGCCTCACACACAGAGACAAGCCCCCAGCCTCACACAGAGACCTGACCCCAGCCTCTCACACAGGGACCTGCCCACAGCCTCTCACACAGGGACCTGCCCCCAGCCTCACACAGAGACCTGTCCCCAGTCAAACACAGAGACCTGCACCCAGCCTCACACACAGACCTGTCCCCAGTCAAACACACAGAGACGTGCCCCCAGTCAAACACACAGGGACCTACCCCCAGCCTCACACACAGGGACCTGCCACCAGCCTCAGACAGGAACCAGACCCCACACTCACACAGAGACCTGGCCCCAAACTCACACACAGAGACCTACCCCAAGCCTCACACACAGAAACCTGCCCCCAGCCTCACACAGAGACCTACCCCCAAGCCTCACACACAGGGACCTGCCACCAGCCTCAGACAGGAACCAGACCCCACACTCACACAGAGACCTGGCCCCAAACTCACACACAGAGACCTACCCCAAGCCTCACACAGAGAGACCAGCCCCCAGCCTCACACAGAGACCTGCCCCAAGCCTCACACACAGCGACCTGCCCCCAGCCTCACACAGAGACCTGCCCCCAGCATCAAAGAGACCTGCACCCAGCCTCACATTCAGGGACCTGCCCCCAGCCTCACACACAGAGACCAGCCTCCAGCCTCATACAGTGACCTGCCCCCAACCACACACACAGAGAACTCACCAAAGCCTCACTCAGGGACCTACCTTTAACCTTACACAGAGACCTACCCCCAGCCTCACACACAGAGACCTGATCCCAGCCTCACACAAAGAGACCTGTCCCCAGACTCACACAGAGACCTGCCCCCAGACTCACACAGAGACCTGTCCCCAGCCTCACACACAGAGACCAGCCCCCAGCCTCATACAGTGACCTACCCCCAGCCTCACACACAGAACTGCCCCCAACCTCACACACAGAGACCTGCCCCCAGCCTCACACAGAGACCATCCCCAGCCTCACACAGAGACCTGCCCCCAGCCTCACATAGAGACCTGCCCCCAGCTTCACACAGGGACCCGCCCCCAGCCACACACACAGAGACCTGTCCCCAGCCTCACACAGGGACCTGCCCCCAGCCTCAAACACAGAGACCTGCCGCCAGCCTCACACAGGGAACTGCCCCTAGCCTCACACACAGAGACCTGCCCCCAGCCTCACACACAGGGACCTGCCCCCAGCCTCACACACAGGGACCTGCCCCCAGGCTCACACACAGGGACCTGTCCCCAGCCTCACACACAGAGACCTACTCCCAGCCTCACACACAGAGACCAGCCCCCAACCTCACACAGGGACCTACCCCCAGCCTCACACACAGAACTGCCCCCAGCCTCACACACAGAGACCTGCCCCCAGCCTCACACAGAGACGTGCCCCCAGCTTCACACAGAGACCTGCCCCCAGCATCACACAAAGAGACCTGCACCCAGCCTTACACAGAGACCTCCCCAAAGCCTCACTCAGGGACCTACCTCCAACCTTACACAGACACTTACCCCCAGCCTCACACACAGAGACCTATCCCCAGTCTCACACACAGAGACCTGTCCCCAGCCTCACACAAAGAGACCTGTCCCCAGCCTCACACAGAGAGACCTGCCACCAGACTCACACACAGAGACCGGATTCCAGCCTCACACACAGAGACCTGCCCCCAGCCTCACACACAGAGACCTGCACCCAGCCTCACAAAGAGACCTGCCCCCAGCCTCACACAGAGACCTACCCCCAGCATCACACAGAGACCTACCCCCAGCCTCACACACAGAGATCTGCCCCCAGCCTCACACAGGGACCTGCCCCCACTCTCACACACAGAGACCTGCCCCCAGCCTCACACACAGAGACCTGACCCCAGCCTCACACACAGAGACCTGCCCCCAGCCTCACACAGAGACCTGCCCCCAGCCTCACACACAGAGACCTGCCCCCAGCCTCACACACAGAGACAAGCCCCCAGCCTCACACACAGAGACAAGCCCCCAGCCTCACACAGGGACCTGACCCTAGCCTCTCACACAGGGACCTGCCCCCAGCCTCTCACACAGGGACCTGCCCCCAGCCTCACACAGAGACCTGTCCCCAGTCAAACACAGAGACCTGCACCCAGCCTCACACACAGACCTGTCCCCAGTCAAACACACAGGGACCTACCCCCAGCCTCACACACACGGACCTGCCACCAGCCTCAGACAGGAACCAGACCCCACACTCACACAGAGACCTGGCCCCAAACTCACACACAGAGACCTACCCCAAGCCTCACACACGGAAACCTGCCCCCAGCCTCACACAGAGATCAACCCCCAGCCTCACACAGGGACCTGCCCCCACTCTCACACACAGAGAACAGCCCCCAGCCTCACACACAGAGACCTGTCCCCAGTCTCACACAGGGACCTGCCCCCAGCCTCACACACAGAGACCTGACCCCAGCCTCACACAAAGAGACCAGCCCCCAGCCTCACACAGAGACCTGTCCCCAGACTCACACACAGAGACCTGCCCCCAGACTCACACACAAAGACCTGCCCCCAGCCTCACACAGAGACCTGTCCCCAGTCAAACACACAGAGACCTGTCCCCAGTCAAACACACAGAGACAAGCCCCCAGCCTCACACAGGGACCTGACCCCAGCCTCACACAGAGACCTGCCCCCAGCATCACACAAAGAGACCTGCAACCAGCCTCACATTCAGGGACCTGCCCCCAGCCTCACACACAGAGACCAGCCTCCAGCCTCATACAGTGACCTGCCCCCAGCCTCACACACAGAGAACTCACCAAAGCCTCACTCAGGGACCTACCTTTAACCTTACACAGAGACCTACCCCCAGCCTCACACACAGAGACCTGATCCCAGCCTCACACACAGGGACCTGCCCCCAGCCTCACACAGAGACAACTGCCCCAGCCTCACACAGAGACCAGTCCCCAGCCTCACACAGAGACCTGCCCCCAGCCTCACACACAGAGACCAGCCTCCAGCCTCATACAGAGACCTACCCCCAGCCTCACACAGAGACCTACCCCCAGCCTCACACACAGGGACCTGCCCCCAGCCTCACACAGAGACCTGCCCCCAGCCTCACACAGGGACCTGACCCCAGCCTCACACAGAGACCTGCCACCAGCATCACACAAAGAGACCTGCACCCAGCCTCACATTCAGGGACCTGCCCCCAGCCTCACACACAGAGACCAGCCTCCAGCCTCATACAGTGACCTGCCCCCAGCCTCACACACAGAGAACTCACCAAAGCCTCACTCAGGGAACTACCTTTAACCTTACACAGAGACCTACCCCCAGCCTCACACACAGAGACCTGATCCCAGCCTCACACACAGAGACCTGCCCCCAGCCTCACACACAGAGACCTGTCCCCAGCCTCACACAAAGAGACCTGTCCCCAGCCTCACACACAGGGACCTGCCACCAGCCTCAGACAAAAACCAGACCCCACACTCACACAGAGACCTGGCCCCAAACTCACACACAGAGACCTACCTCCAGCCTCACACAGAGACCTGCCCCCAGCCTCACACAGAGACCTGCCCCCAGCCTCACACAGGGACCCGCCCCCAGCCTCACACAGGGACCAGCCCCCAGCCTCACACAGGGACCTGCCCCCAGCCTCACACAGGGACCTGCCCCCAGCCTCACACACAGAGACCAGCCCCAGCCTCACACAGAGACCTGACCCCAGCCTCACACACATAGACCTGCCCCCAGCCTCACACACAGGGACCTGCCCCCAGCCTCACACACAGAACTGCCCCCAACCTCACACACAGAGACCTGCCACCAGCCTCACACAGAGACCATCCCCAGCCTCACACAGAGACCTGCCCCCAGCCTCACACACAGAGACCTGACCCCAGCCTCACACACATAGACCTGTCCCCAGCCTCACACACAGAGACCTGACCCCAGCCTCACACACAGGGACCTGCCCCCAGCCTCAAACACATAGACCTGCCCCCAGGCTCACACACAGGGACCTGTCCCCAGCCTCACACACAGAGACCTGCCCCCAGCCTCACACACAGAGACCAGACCCCAGGCTCACACACAGGGACCTGTCCCCAGCCTCACACACAGGGACCTGTCCCCAGCCTCACACACAGAGACCTGTCCCCAGCCTCACACACAGAGACCTGTCCCCAGCCTCACACACAGAGACCTGTCCCCAGCCTCACACAGGGACCTGTCCCCAATCACACACAGAGACCTGCCCCCAGCCTCACACACAGAGACCTGCCCCCAGCCTCACACACAGAACTGCCCCCAGCCTCACACACAGAGACCTAACCCCAGCCTCACACAGAGACGTGCCCCCAGCCTCACACAGACAACTGCCCCCAGCATCACACAAAGAGACCTGCCCCCAAACTCACACACAGAGACCTGCCCCCAGCCTTACATTCAGGGACCTGCCCCCAGCCTCACACACAGAGACCTCCCCAAAGCCTCACTCAGGGACCTACCTCCAACCTTACACAGAGACTTACCCCCAGCCTCACACACAGAGACCTGATCCCAGCCTCACACACAGGGACCTGTCCCCAGCCTCACACAGAGAGACCTGCCACCAGACTCACACACAGAGACCGGATTCCAGCCTCACACACAGAGACCTGCTCCCAGCCTCACACACAGAGACCTGCACCCAGCCGCACACAGAGAGACCTGCACCCAGCCTCACACAGAGACCTGCCCCCAGCCTCACACAGAGACCTGCCCCCAGCCTCACACAGAGACCTGCCCCCAGACTCACACAGAGAACTGCCCCCAGCCTCATACAGAGACCTACCCCCAGCCTCACACAGAGACCTACCCCCAGCCTCACACACAGGGACCTGCCCCCAGCCTCACACACAGAGACCTACCCCCAGCCTCACACACAGGGACCTGCCCCCAGCCTCACACACAAACCTGTCCCCAGTCAAACGCACAGGGACCTGCCACCAGCCTCAGACAGGAACCAGACCCCACAAACACACAGAGACCTGGCCCCAAACTCACACACAGAGACCTACCTCCAGCCTCACACAGAGAGACCAGACCCCAGCCTCAAACAGAGACCTACCCCCAAGCCTCACACACAGGGACCTGCCACCAGCCTCAGACAGCAACCAGACCCCACACTCACACAGAGACCTGGCCCCAAACTCACACGCAGAGAACTACCTCCAGCCTCACACAGAGAGACCAGCCCCCAGCCTCACACAGAGACCTGCCCCCAGCCTCACACAGGGACCTGTCCCCAATCACACACAGGGACCAGCCCCCAGCCTCACACAGGGACCTGACCCCAGCCTCACACAGAGACCATCCCTAGCCTCACACAGAGACCTGCCCCCAGCCTCACACACAGAGACCTGCCCCCAGCCTCACACAGAGACCTGCCCCCAGCCTCACACACAGAGACCTGTCCCGAGCCTCACACAGGGACCTGCCCCCAGCCTCACACACAGGGACCTGCCCCCAGCCTCACACACAGAGACCTGCCCGCAGCCTCACACACAGAGACCTGACCCCAGCCTCACACAGAGAGACCAGCCCACAGCCTCACACAGAGACCTGCCCCCAGCCTCACACACAGAGACCTGTCCCCAGCCTCACACAAAGAGACCTGTCCCCAGCCTCACACAAAGAGACCTGTCCCCAGCCTCACACACAGAGACCTGCCCCCAGCCTCACACAGAGACCTGTCCCCAGTCAAACACACAGAGACCTCTCCCCAGCCTCACACACAGAGACAAACCCCCAGCCTCACACAGGGACCTGCACCCAGCCTCTCACACAGGGACCTGCCCCCAGCCTCACACAGAGACCTGTCCCCAGTCAAACACAGAGACCTGCACCCAGCCTCACACACAGAACTGTCCCCAGCCTCACACACAGACCTGCCCCCAGTCAAACACACAGGGACCTACCCTCAGCCTCACACACAGGGACCTGCCACCAGCCTCAGACAGGAACCAGACCCCACACTCACACAGAGACCTGGCCCCAAACTCACACACAGAGACCTACCCCCAGCCTCACACACAGAAACCTGCCCCCAGCCTCACACAGAGACCTACCCCCAAGCCTCACACACAGGGACCTGCCACCAGCCTCAGACAGGAACCAGACCCCACACTCACACAGAGACCTGGCCCCAAACTCACACACAGAGACCTACCCCAAGCCTCACACAGAGAGACCAGCCCCCAGCCTCACACAGAGACCTGCCCCCAAGCCTCTACACAGCGACCTGCCCCCAGCCTCACACACAGAGACCTGCCCCCAGCATCACACAAAGAGACCTGCACCCAGCCTCACATTCAGGGACCTGCCCCCAGCCTCACACACAGAGACCAGCCTCCAGCCTCATACAGTGACCTGCCCCCAGCCTCACACACAGAAAACTCACCAAAGCCTCACTCAGGGACCTACCTCCAACCTTACACAGAGACCTACCCCCAGCCTCACACACAGAGACCTGCCCCCAGCCTCACACACAGGGACCTGCCACCAGCCTCAGACACAGAGACCTGTACCCAGCCTCACACAGAGAGCTGTCCCCAGCCTCACACACAGAGACCTGCACCCAGCCTCACACACAGAGACCTGCCCCCAGCCTCACACACAGAGACCTGCCCCCAGCCTCACACACAGAGACCTGCCCCCAGCCTCACGCAGAGACCTACCCCCAGCCTCACACACAGAACCTGCCCCCAGCCTCACACAGAGACCTGCCCCCAGCCTCACACAGAGACCTGCCCCCAGCCTCAAACACAGGGACCTGCCACCAGCCTCAGACAAAAACCAGACCCCACACTCACACAGAGACCTGGCCCCAAACTCACACACAGAGACCTAACTCCAGCCTCACACAGAGAGACCAGCCCCCAGCCTCAAACAGAGAGACCAGCCCCCAGCCTCACACAGAGACCTACCCCCAGCCTCACACAGGGACCCGCCCCCAGCCTCACACAGGGACCCGCCCCCAGCCTCACACACAGAGACCTGTCCCCAGCCTCACACACATAGACCTGTCCCCAGCCTCACACAGGGACCTGCCCCCAGCCTCAAACACAGAGACCTGCCCCCAGTGAAACACAGGGACCAGCCCACAGCCTCACACAGGGACATGCCCCCAGCCTCATACAGAGAACTGCCCCCAGCATCACACAAAGAGACCTGCACCCAGCCTTACATTCAGGGACCTGCACCAAGCCTCACACACAGAGACCAGCCTCCAGCCTCATACAGTGACCTGCCCCCAGCCTCACACACAGAGACCTCCCCAAAGCCTCACTCAGGGACCTCCTCCAACCTTACCCAGAGACCTACCCCCAGCCTAACACACAGAGACCTGATCCCAGCCTCACACACAGGGACCTGCCCCCAGCATCACACACAGAGACCTGTCCCCAGCCTCACACAGAGAGACCTGCCACCAGACTCACACACAGAGACCGGATTCCAGCCTCACACACAGAGACCTGCCCCCAGCCTCACACAGAGACCTGCCCCCAGCCTCACACACAGAGACCTGACCCCAGCCTCACACACATAGACCTGTCCCCAGCCTCACACACAGAGACCTGACCCCAGCCTCACACACAGGGACCTGCCCCCAGCCTCAAACACATAGACCTGCCCCCAGGCTCACACACAGGGACCTGTCCCCAGCCTCACACACAGAGACCTGCCCCCAGCCTCACACACAGAGACCAGACCCCAGGCTCACACACAGGGACCTGTCCCCAGCCTCACACACAGGGACCTGTCCCCAGCCTCACACACAGAGACCTGTCCCCAGCCTCACACACAGAGACCTGTCCCCAGCCTCACACACAGAGACCTGTCCCCAGCCTCACACAGGGACCTGTCCCCAATCACACACAGAGACCTGCCCCCAGCCTCACACACAGAGACCTGCCCCCAGCCTCACACACAGAACTGCCCCCAGCCTCACACACAGAGACCTAACCCCAGCCTCACACAGAGACGTGCCCCCAGCCTCACACAGACAACTGCCCCCAGCATCACACAAAGAGACCTGCCCCCAAACTCACACACAGAGACCTGCCCCCAGCCTTACATTCAGGGACCTGCCCCCAGCCTCACACACAGAGACCTCCCCAAAGCCTCACTCAGGGACCTACCTCCAACCTTACACAGAGACTTACCCCCAGCCTCACACACAGAGACCTGATCCCAGCCTCACACAAAGAGACCTGTCCCCAGACTCACACAGAGACCTGCCCCCAGACTCACACAGAGACCTGTCCCCAGCCTCACACACAGAGACCAGCCCCCAGCCTCATACAGTGACCTACCCCCAGCCTCACACACAGAACTGCCCCCAACCTCACACACAGAGACCTGCCCCCAGCCTCACACAGAGACCATCCCCAGCCTCACACAGAGACCTGCCCCCAGCCTCACATAGAGACCTGCCCCCAGCTTCACACAGGGACCCGCCCCCAGCCACACACACAGAGACCTGTCCCCAGCCTCACACAGGGACCTGCCCCCAGCCTCAAACACAGAGACCTGCCGCCAGCCTCACACAGGGAACTGCCCCTAGCCTCACACACAGAGACCTGCCCCCAGCCTCACACACAGGGACCTGCCCCCAGCCTCACACACAGGGACCTGCCCCCAGGCTCACACACAGGGACCTGTCCCCAGCCTCACACACAGAGACCTACTCCCAGCCTCACACACAGAGACCAGCCCCCAACCTCACACAGGGACCTACCCCCAGCCTCACACACAGAACTGCCCCCAGCCTCACACACAGAGACCTGCCCCCAGCCTCACACAGAGACGTGCCCCCAGCTTCACACAGAGACCTGCCCCCAGCATCACACAAAGAGACCTGCACCCAGCCTTACACAGAGACCTCCCCAAAGCCTCACTCAGGGACCTACCTCCAACCTTACACAGACACTTACCCCCAGCCTCACACACAGAGACCTATCCCCAGTCTCACACACAGAGACCTGTCCCCAGCCTCACACAAAGAGACCTGTCCCCAGCCTCACACAGAGAGACCTGCCACCAGACTCACACACAGAGACCGGATTCCAGCCTCACACACAGAGACCTGCCCCCAGCCTCACACACAGAGACCTGCACCCAGCCTCACAAAGAGACCTGCCCCCAGCCTCACACAGAGACCTACCCCCAGCATCACACAGAGACCTACCCCCAGCCTCACACACAGAGATCTGCCCCCAGCCTCACACAGGGACCTGCCCCCACTCTCACACACAGAGACCTGCCCCCAGCCTCACACACAGAGACCTGACCCCAGCCTCACACACAGAGACCTGCCCCCAGCCTCACACAGAGACCTGCCCCCAGCCTCACACACAGAGACCTGCCCCCAGCCTCACACACAGAGACAAGCCCCCAGCCTCACACACAGAGACAAGCCCCCAGCCTCACACAGGGACCTGACCCTAGCCTCTCACACAGGGACCTGCCCCCAGCCTCTCACACAGGGACCTGCCCCCAGCCTCACACAGAGACCTGTCCCCAGTCAAACACAGAGACCTGCACCCAGCCTCACACACAGACCTGTCCCCAGTCAAACACACAGGGACCTACCCCCAGCCTCACACACACGGACCTGCCACCAGCCTCAGACAGGAACCAGACCCCACACTCACACAGAGACCTGGCCCCAAACTCACACACAGAGACCTACCCCAAGCCTCACACACGGAAACCTGCCCCCAGCCTCACACAGAGATCAACCCCCAGCCTCACACAGGGACCTGCCCCCACTCTCACACACAGAGAACAGCCCCCAGCCTCACACACAGAGACCTGTCCCCAGTCTCACACAGGGACCTGCCCCCAGCCTCACACACAGAGACCTGACCCCAGCCTCACACAAAGAGACCAGCCCCCAGCCTCACACAGAGACCTGTCCCCAGACTCACACACAGAGACCTGCCCCCAGACTCACACACAAAGACCTGCCCCCAGCCTCACACAGAGACCTGTCCCCAGTCAAACACACAGAGACCTGTCCCCAGTCAAACACACAGAGACAAGCCCCCAGCCTCACACAGGGACCTGACCCCAGCCTCACACAGAGACCTGCCCCCAGCATCACACAAAGAGACCTGCAACCAGCCTCACATTCAGGGACCTGCCCCCAGCCTCACACACAGAGACCAGCCTCCAGCCTCATACAGTGACCTGCCCCCAGCCTCACACACAGAGAACTCACCAAAGCCTCACTCAGGGACCTACCTTTAACCTTACACAGAGACCTACCCCCAGCCTCACACACAGAGACCTGATCCCAGCCTCACACACAGGGACCTGCCCCCAGCCTCACACAGAGACAACTGCCCCAGCCTCACACAGAGACCAGTCCCCAGCCTCACACAGAGACCTGCCCCCAGCCTCACACACAGAGACCAGCCTCCAGCCTCATACAGAGACCTACCCCCAGCCTCACACAGAGACCTACCCCCAGCCTCACACACAGGGACCTGCCCCCAGCCTCACACAGAGACCTGCCCCCAGCCTCACACAGGGACCTGACCCCAGCCTCACACAGAGACCTGCCACCAGCATCACACAAAGAGACCTGCACCCAGCCTCACATTCAGGGACCTGCCCCCAGCCTCACACACAGAGACCAGCCTCCAGCCTCATACAGTGACCTGCCCCCAGCCTCACACACAGAGAACTCACCAAAGCCTCACTCAGGGAACTACCTTTAACCTTACACAGAGACCTACCCCCAGCCTCACACACAGAGACCTGATCCCAGCCTCACACACAGAGACCTGCCCCCAGCCTCACACACAGAGACCTGTCCCCAGCCTCACACAAAGAGACCTGTCCCCAGCCTCACACACAGGGACCTGCCACCAGCCTCAGACAAAAACCAGACCCCACACTCACACAGAGACCTGGCCCCAAACTCACACACAGAGACCTACCTCCAGCCTCACACAGAGACCTGCCCCCAGCCTCACACAGAGACCTGCCCCCAGCCTCACACAGGGACCCGCCCCCAGCCTCACACAGGGACCAGCCCCCAGCCTCACACAGGGACCTGCCCCCAGCCTCACACAGGGACCTGCCCCCAGCCTCACACACAGAGACCAGCCCCAGCCTCACACAGAGACCTGACCCCAGCCTCACACACATAGACCTGCCCCCAGCCTCACACACAGGGACCTGCCCCCAGCCTCACACACAGAACTGCCCCCAACCTCACACACAGAGACCTGCCACCAGCCTCACACAGAGACCATCCCCAGCCTCACACAGAGACCTGCCCCCAGCCTCACACACAGAGACCTGACCCCAGCCTCACACACATAGACCTGTCCCCAGCCTCACACACAGAGACCTGACCCCAGCCTCACACACAGGGACCTGCCCCCAGCCTCAAACACATAGACCTGCCCCCAGGCTCACACACAGGGACCTGTCCCCAGCCTCACACACAGAGACCTGCCCCCAGCCTCACACACAGAGACCAGACCCCAGGCTCACACACAGGGACCTGTCCCCAGCCTCACACACAGGGACCTGTCCCCAGCCTCACACACAGAGACCTGTCCCCAGCCTCACACACAGAGACCTGTCCCCAGCCTCACACACAGAGACCTGTCCCCAGCCTCACACAGGGACCTGTCCCCAATCACACACAGAGACCTGCCCCCAGCCTCACACACAGAGACCTGCCCCCAGCCTCACACACAGAACTGCCCCCAGCCTCACACACAGAGACCTAACCCCAGCCTCACACAGAGACGTGCCCCCAGCCTCACACAGACAACTGCCCCCAGCATCACACAAAGAGACCTGCCCCCAAACTCACACACAGAGACCTGCCCCCAGCCTTACATTCAGGGACCTGCCCCCAGCCTCACACACAGAGACCTCCCCAAAGCCTCACTCAGGGACCTACCTCCAACCTTACACAGAGACTTACCCCCAGCCTCACACACAGAGACCTGATCCCAGCCTCACACACAGGGACCTGTCCCCAGCCTCACACAGAGAGACCTGCCACCAGACTCACACACAGAGACCGGATTCCAGCCTCACACACAGAGACCTGCTCCCAGCCTCACACACAGAGACCTGCACCCAGCCGCACACAGAGAGACCTGCACCCAGCCTCACACAGAGACCTGCCCCCAGCCTCACACAGAGACCTGCCCCCAGCCTCACACAGAGACCTGCCCCCAGACTCACACAGAGAACTGCCCCCAGCCTCATACAGAGACCTACCCCCAGCCTCACACAGAGACCTACCCCCAGCCTCACACACAGGGACCTGCCCCCAGCCTCACACACAGAGACCTACCCCCAGCCTCACACACAGGGACCTGCCCCCAGCCTCACACACAAACCTGTCCCCAGTCAAACGCACAGGGACCTGCCACCAGCCTCAGACAGGAACCAGACCCCACAAACACACAGAGACCTGGCCCCAAACTCACACACAGAGACCTACCTCCAGCCTCACACAGAGAGACCAGACCCCAGCCTCAAACAGAGACCTACCCCCAAGCCTCACACACAGGGACCTGCCACCAGCCTCAGACAGCAACCAGACCCCACACTCACACAGAGACCTGGCCCCAAACTCACACGCAGAGAACTACCTCCAGCCTCACACAGAGAGACCAGCCCCCAGCCTCACACAGAGACCTGCCCCCAGCCTCACACAGGGACCTGTCCCCAATCACACACAGGGACCAGCCCCCAGCCTCACACAGGGACCTGACCCCAGCCTCACACAGAGACCATCCCTAGCCTCACACAGAGACCTGCCCCCAGCCTCACACACAGAGACCTGCCCCCAGCCTCACACAGAGACCTGCCCCCAGCCTCACACACAGAGACCTGTCCCGAGCCTCACACAGGGACCTGCCCCCAGCCTCACACACAGGGACCTGCCCCCAGCCTCACACACAGAGACCTGCCCGCAGCCTCACACACAGAGACCTGACCCCAGCCTCACACAGAGAGACCAGCCCACAGCCTCACACAGAGACCTGCCCCCAGCCTCACACACAGAGACCTGTCCCCAGCCTCACACAAAGAGACCTGTCCCCAGCCTCACACAAAGAGACCTGTCCCCAGCCTCACACACAGAGACCTGCCCCCAGCCTCACACAGAGACCTGTCCCCAGTCAAACACACAGAGACCTCTCCCCAGCCTCACACACAGAGACAAACCCCCAGCCTCACACAGGGACCTGCACCCAGCCTCTCACACAGGGACCTGCCCCCAGCCTCACACAGAGACCTGTCCCCAGTCAAACACAGAGACCTGCACCCAGCCTCACACACAGAACTGTCCCCAGCCTCACACACAGACCTGCCCCCAGTCAAACACACAGGGACCTACCCTCAGCCTCACACACAGGGACCTGCCACCAGCCTCAGACAGGAACCAGACCCCACACTCACACAGAGACCTGGCCCCAAACTCACACACAGAGACCTACCCCCAGCCTCACACACAGAAACCTGCCCCCAGCCTCACACAGAGACCTACCCCCAAGCCTCACACACAGGGACCTGCCACCAGCCTCAGACAGGAACCAGACCCCACACTCACACAGAGACCTGGCCCCAAACTCACACACAGAGACCTACCCCAAGCCTCACACAGAGAGACCAGCCCCCAGCCTCACACAGAGACCTGCCCCCAAGCCTCTACACAGCGACCTGCCCCCAGCCTCACACACAGAGACCTGCCCCCAGCATCACACAAAGAGACCTGCACCCAGCCTCACATTCAGGGACCTGCCCCCAGCCTCACACACAGAGACCAGCCTCCAGCCTCATACAGTGACCTGCCCCCAGCCTCACACACAGAAAACTCACCAAAGCCTCACTCAGGGACCTACCTCCAACCTTACACAGAGACCTACCCCCAGCCTCACACACAGAGACCTGCCCCCAGCCTCACACACAGGGACCTGCCACCAGCCTCAGACACAGAGACCTGTACCCAGCCTCACACAGAGAGCTGTCCCCAGCCTCACACACAGAGACCTGCACCCAGCCTCACACACAGAGACCTGCCCCCAGCCTCACACACAGAGACCTGCCCCCAGCCTCACACACAGAGACCTGCCCCCAGCCTCACGCAGAGACCTACCCCCAGCCTCACACACAGAACCTGCCCCCAGCCTCACACAGAGACCTGCCCCCAGCCTCACACAGAGACCTGCCCCCAGCCTCAAACACAGGGACCTGCCACCAGCCTCAGACAAAAACCAGACCCCACACTCACACAGAGACCTGGCCCCAAACTCACACACAGAGACCTAACTCCAGCCTCACACAGAGAGACCAGCCCCCAGCCTCAAACAGAGAGACCAGCCCCCAGCCTCACACAGAGACCTACCCCCAGCCTCACACAGGGACCCGCCCCCAGCCTCACACAGGGACCCGCCCCCAGCCTCACACACAGAGACCTGTCCCCAGCCTCACACACATAGACCTGTCCCCAGCCTCACACAGGGACCTGCCCCCAGCCTCAAACACAGAGACCTGCCCCCAGTGAAACACAGGGACCAGCCCACAGCCTCACACAGGGACATGCCCCCAGCCTCATACAGAGAACTGCCCCCAGCATCACACAAAGAGACCTGCACCCAGCCTTACATTCAGGGACCTGCACCAAGCCTCACACACAGAGACCAGCCTCCAGCCTCATACAGTGACCTGCCCCCAGCCTCACACACAGAGACCTCCCCAAAGCCTCACTCAGGGACCTCCTCCAACCTTACCCAGAGACCTACCCCCAGCCTAACACACAGAGACCTGATCCCAGCCTCACACACAGGGACCTGCCCCCAGCATCACACACAGAGACCTGTCCCCAGCCTCACACAGAGAGACCTGCCACCAGACTCACACACAGAGACCGGATTCCAGCCTCACACACAGAGACCTGCCCCCAGCCTCACACAGAGACCTGCCCCCAGCCTCACACACAGAGACCTGACCCCAGCCTCACACACATAGACCTGTCCCCAGCCTCACACACAGAGACCTGACCCCAGCCTCACACACAGGGACCTGCCCCCAGCCTCAAACACATAGACCTGCCCCCAGGCTCACACACAGGGACCTGTCCCCAGCCTCACACACAGAGACCTGCCCCCAGCCTCACACACAGAGACCAGACCCCAGGCTCACACACAGGGACCTGTCCCCAGCCTCACACACAGGGACCTGTCCCCAGCCTCACACACAGAGACCTGTCCCCAGCCTCACACACAGAGACCTGTCCCCAGCCTCACACACAGAGACCTGTCCCCAGCCTCACACAGGGACCTGTCCCCAATCACACACAGAGACCTGCCCCCAGCCTCACACACAGAGACCTGCCCCCAGCCTCACACACAGAACTGCCCCCAGCCTCACACACAGAGACCTAACCCCAGCCTCACACAGAGACGTGCCCCCAGCCTCACACAGACAACTGCCCCCAGCATCACACAAAGAGACCTGCCCCCAAACTCACACACAGAGACCTGCCCCCAGCCTTACATTCAGGGACCTGCCCCCAGCCTCACACACAGAGACCTCCCCAAAGCCTCACTCAGGGACCTACCTCCAACCTTACACAGAGACTTACCCCCAGCCTCACACACAGAGACCTGATCCCAGCCTCACACACAGGGACCTGTCCCCAGCCTCACACAGAGAGACCTGCCACCAGACTCACACACAGAGACCGGATTCCAGCCTCACACACAGAGACCTGCTCCCAGCCTCACACACAGAGACCTGCACCCAGCCGCACACAGAGAGACCTGCACCCAGCCTCACACAGAGACCTGCCCCCAGCCTCACACAGAGACCTGCCCCCAGCCTCACACAGAGACCTGCCCCCAGACTCACACAGAGAACTGCCCCCAGCCTCATACAGAGACCTACCCCCAGCCTCACACAGAGACCTACCCCCAGCCTCACACACAGGGACCTGCCCCCAGCCTCACACACAGAGACCTACCCCCAGCCTCACACACAGGGACCTGCCCCCAGCCTCACACACAAACCTGTCCCCAGTCAAACGCACAGGGACCTGCCACCAGCCTCAGACAGGAACCAGACCCCACAAACACACAGAGACCTGGCCCCAAACTCACACACAGAGACCTACCTCCAGCCTCACACAGAGAGACCAGACCCCAGCCTCAAACAGAGACCTACCCCCAAGCCTCACACACAGGGACCTGCCACCAGCCTCAGACAGCAACCAGACCCCACACTCACACAGAGACCTGGCCCCAAACTCACACGCAGAGAACTACCTCCAGCCTCACACAGAGAGACCAGCCCCCAGCCTCACACAGAGACCTGCCCCCAGCCTCACACAGGGACCTGTCCCCAATCACACACAGGGACCAGCCCCCAGCCTCACACAGGGACCTGACCCCAGCCTCACACAGAGACCATCCCTAGCCTCACACAGAGACCTGCCCCCAGCCTCACACACAGAGACCTGCCCCCAGCCTCACACAGAGACCTGCCCCCAGCCTCACACACAGAGACCTGTCCCGAGCCTCACACAGGGACCTGCCCCCAGCCTCACACACAGGGACCTGCCCCCAGCCTCACACACAGAGACCTGCCCGCAGCCTCACACACAGAGACCTGACCCCAGCCTCACACAGAGAGACCAGCCCACAGCCTCACACAGAGACCTGCCCCCAGCCTCACACACAGAGACCTGTCCCCAGCCTCACACAAAGAGACCTGTCCCCAGCCTCACACAAAGAGACCTGTCCCCAGCCTCACACACAGAGACCTGCCCCCAGCCTCACACAGAGACCTGTCCCCAGTCAAACACACAGAGACCTCTCCCCAGCCTCACACACAGAGACAAACCCCCAGCCTCACACAGGGACCTGCACCCAGCCTCTCACACAGGGACCTGCCCCCAGCCTCACACAGAGACCTGTCCCCAGTCAAACACAGAGACCTGCACCCAGCCTCACACACAGAACTGTCCCCAGCCTCACACACAGACCTGCCCCCAGTCAAACACACAGGGACCTACCCTCAGCCTCACACACAGGGACCTGCCACCAGCCTCAGACAGGAACCAGACCCCACACTCACACAGAGACCTGGCCCCAAACTCACACACAGAGACCTACCCCCAGCCTCACACACAGAAACCTGCCCCCAGCCTCACACAGAGACCTACCCCCAAGCCTCACACACAGGGACCTGCCACCAGCCTCAGACAGGAACCAGACCCCACACTCACACAGAGACCTGGCCCCAAACTCACACACAGAGACCTACCCCAAGCCTCACACAGAGAGACCAGCCCCCAGCCTCACACAGAGACCTGCCCCCAAGCCTCTACACAGCGACCTGCCCCCAGCCTCACACACAGAGACCTGCCCCCAGCATCACACAAAGAGACCTGCACCCAGCCTCACATTCAGGGACCTGCCCCCAGCCTCACACACAGAGACCAGCCTCCAGCCTCATACAGTGACCTGCCCCCAGCCTCACACACAGAAAACTCACCAAAGCCTCACTCAGGGACCTACCTCCAACCTTACACAGAGACCTACCCCCAGCCTCACACACAGAGACCTGCCCCCAGCCTCACACACAGGGACCTGCCACCAGCCTCAGACACAGAGACCTGTACCCAGCCTCACACAGAGAGCTGTCCCCAGCCTCACACACAGAGACCTGCACCCAGCCTCACACACAGAGACCTGCCCCCAGCCTCACACACAGAGACCTGCCCCCAGCCTCACACACAGAGACCTGCCCCCAGCCTCACGCAGAGACCTACCCCCAGCCTCACACACAGAACCTGCCCCCAGCCTCACACAGAGACCTGCCCCCAGCCTCACACAGAGACCTGCCCCCAGCCTCAAACACAGGGACCTGCCACCAGCCTCAGACAAAAACCAGACCCCACACTCACACAGAGACCTGGCCCCAAACTCACACACAGAGACCTAACTCCAGCCTCACACAGAGAGACCAGCCCCCAGCCTCAAACAGAGAGACCAGCCCCCAGCCTCACACAGAGACCTACCCCCAGCCTCACACAGGGACCCGCCCCCAGCCTCACACAGGGACCCGCCCCCAGCCTCACACACAGAGACCTGTCCCCAGCCTCACACACATAGACCTGTCCCCAGCCTCACACAGGGACCTGCCCCCAGCCTCAAACACAGAGACCTGCCCCCAGTGAAACACAGGGACCAGCCCACAGCCTCACACAGGGACATGCCCCCAGCCTCATACAGAGAACTGCCCCCAGCATCACACAAAGAGACCTGCACCCAGCCTTACATTCAGGGACCTGCACCAAGCCTCACACACAGAGACCAGCCTCCAGCCTCATACAGTGACCTGCCCCCAGCCTCACACACAGAGACCTCCCCAAAGCCTCACTCAGGGACCTCCTCCAACCTTACCCAGAGACCTACCCCCAGCCTAACACACAGAGACCTGATCCCAGCCTCACACACAGGGACCTGCCCCCAGCATCACACACAGAGACCTGTCCCCAGCCTCACACAGAGAGACCTGCCACCAGACTCACACACAGAGACCGGATTCCAGCCTCACACACAGAGACCTGCCCCCAGCCTCACACAGAGACCTGCCCCCAGACACATACAGAGACCTGACCCCAGCCTCACAAACAGAGACCTGCCCCCAGCCTCATACAGAGACTTACCCCCAGCCTCACACACAGAGACCTGCCCCCAGCCTCACACAGAGACCTACCCCCAGCCTCACACACAGGGACCTGCCCCCAGCCTCACACACAGACCTTTCCCCGGTCAAACACACAGTGACCTACCCCCAGCCTCACACACAGAGTCCTGCCCCCAGCCTCACACAGAGACCTGCTCCCAGCCTCACACACAGGGACCTGACCCCAGCCTCACACACAGACCTGTCCCCAGTCAAACACACAGGGACCGGCCACCAGCCTCAGACAGGAACCAGACCCCACAAACACACAGAGACCTGGCCCCAAACTCACACACAGAGACCTACCCCCAGCCTCACACACAGAAACCTGCCCCCAGCCTCACACAGAGATCAACCCCCAAGCCTCACACACAGGGACCTGCCCCCAGCCTCAGACAGCAACCAGACCGCACAATTACACAGAGACCTGGCCCCAAACTCACACGCAGAGATCTACCTCCAGCCTCACACAGAGAGACCAGCCCCCAGCCTCACACAGAGACCTGCCCCCAGCCTCACACAGGGACCTATCCCCAATCACACACAGGGAACAGCCCCCAGCCTCACACAGGGACCTGCCCCCAGCCTCACACAGAGACCGGTCCCCAGCCTCACACAGAGACCTGCCACCAGCCTCACACAGAGACCTGTCCCCAGCCTCACACACAGAGACCTGCCCCCAGCCTCACATACAGAGACCTGCCCCCAGCCTCACACACAGAGACCTGCCCCCAGCCTCAAACAGAGACCTGCCCCCAGCCTCACACACAGAGACCTGCCCCCAGCCTCACACACAGGGACCAGCACCCAGCCTCACACACAGAGACCTGCCCCCAGCCTCGCACACAGGGACCAGCACCCAGCCTCACACACAGAGACCTGCCCCCAGCCTCACACACAGAGACCTACCCCCAACCTCACACACAGGGACCTGCCCCCAGCCTCAAACAGAGACCTGCCCCCAGCCGCACACAGGGACCTGCCCCCAGCCTCACACACAGAGAACTGCCCCCAGCCTCACACACAGAGACCTGCCCCCAGCCTCACACTGGGACCTGACCCCAGCCTCACACAGAGACTTGTCCCCAGTCAAACACACAGAGACCTGTCCCCAGCCTCACACACAGAGACAAGCCCCCAGCCTCACACACAGAGACAAGCCCCCAGCCTCACAAAATACCACCCCCAGCCTCACACAGGGACCAACGCCCAGCCTCACACACAGGGATCTGCCCCCAGCCTCACACAGAGACCTGCCCCCAGCCTCACAGAGGGACCTGCCCCCACTCTCACACACAGAGATCTGCCCCCAGCCTCACACACAGAGTCCCGTCCCCAGCCTCACACAGGGACCTGCACCCAGCCTCACACAGAGACCTGCCCCCAGCCTCACACAGGGACCTGCCCCCAGCCGCACACAGGGACCTGTCCCCAGCCTCACACGCAGAGAACTGCCCCCAGCCTCACACACAGAGACCTGCCCCCAGCCTCACACAGAGACCTGCCCCCAGCCGCACACAGGGACCTGTCCCCAGCCTCACACACAGAGACCTGCCCCCAGCCTCACACAGAGACCTGCCCCCAGCCGCACACAGGGACCTGTCCCCAGCCTCACACGCAGAGAACTGCCCCCAAACTCACACACAGAGACCTGCCCCCAGCCTCACACACAGAGACAAGCCACCAGCCTCACACATGGACCTGCCCCCAGCCTCTCACACAGGGACCTGACCCCAGCCTCACACAGAGACCTGTCCCAGGTCAAACACACAGGGACCTACCCTCAGCCTCACACACAGTGACCTGCCACCAGCCTCAGACAGGAACCAGACCCCACACTCACACAGAGACCTCGCCCCAAACTCACACACAGAAACCTGCCCCCAGCTTCACACAGAGACCTACCCCCAAGCCTCACACACAGGGACCCGCCCCCAGCCTCACACACAGAGACCTGCCCCCAGCCTCACACACAGGGACCTGACCCCATCCTCACAAAGAGACCTGTCCCCAGTCAAACACACAGAGGCCTGTCCCCAGCCTCACACACAGAGACAAGCCCCCAGCCTCACACAGAGACCTGCCCCCAGCCATTCACACAGTGACCTGCCCCCAGCCTCACACACAGACCTGCCCCCAGTCAAACACACAGGGACCTACCCCCAGCCTCACACACAGGGACCTGCCACCAGCCTCACACAGAGACCTACCCCCAAGCCTCACACACAGGGACCTGCCCCCAGCCTCACACACAGGGACCTGCCCCCAACCTCACACAGAGACCTGCCCCCTATGTGTCACAAACAGAAAACTGCCCCCAGCCTCACACAGGGACCTGCCCCCAGCCTCACACAGGGACCTGCCCCCAGCATCACACAGAGACCTGCCCCCAGCCTCACACACAGGGACCTGCACCCAGCCTCACACAGAGACCTGCCCCCAGCCTCACACAGGGACCTGCCCCCAGCATCACACAGAGACCTGCCCCCAGCCTCACACACAGGGACCTGCCCCCAGCCTCACACAGAGACCTGCCCCCAGCCTCACACAGAGACCAGCCCCCAGCCTCACACAGGGACCTGCCCCCAGCCTCACACAAAGAGAACTGCCCCCAGCCTCACACACAGAGACCTGCCCCCAGCCTCACACAGAGACCTGACCCCAGCCTCACAAAGAGACCTGTCCCCAGTCAAACTCACAGAGACCTGTCCCCAGCCTCACACACAGAGACAAGCCCCCAGCCTCACACAGGGACCTGCCCCCAGCCTCTCACACAGGGACCTGCCCACAGCCTCTCACACAGGGACCTGACCCCAGCCTCACACAGAGATCTGCCCCCAGCCTCACACACAGAAACCTGCCCCCAGTCAAACACACAGGGACCTACCCTCAGCCTCACACACAGGGACCTGCCACCAGCCTCAGACAGGAACCAGACGCCACACTCACACAGAGACCTGGCCCCAAACTCACACACAGAGACCTGCCCCCAGCCTCACACAGGGACCTGCCCCCAGCTTCACACAGGGACCTGTCCCCAAACATACACAGGGACCAGCCCCCAGCCTCACACAGGGACCTGCCCCCAACCTCACGCAGAGACCTGCCCCCAGCCTCAAACACAGAGACCTACCCCCAGCCTCACACAGAGACCTGCCCCCAGCCTCACACAGAGATCTGCCCCCAGCCGCACACACAGAGACCTGCCCCCAAACTCACACACAGAGACCTGCACCCAGCCTCACACAGAGATCTGCCCCAAGCCTAACACACAGAGAACTGCCCCCAGCCTCACACACAGAGACCTGCCCCCAGCCTCACACAGAGACCTGACCCCAGCCTCACACAGAGACCTGTCCCCAGTCAAACACACAGAGACCTGTCCCCAGCCTCACACACAGAGACAAGCCCCCAGCCTCACACAGGGACCTGCTCCCAGCCTCTCACACAGGGACCTGCCCCCAGCCTCTTACACAGGGACCTGACCCCAGCCTCACACAGAGACCTGTCCCAGGTCAAACACACAGAGACCTGCCCCCAGCCTCACACACAGACCTGCCCCCAGTCAAACACACAGGGACCTACCCCCAGCCTCACACACAGGGAACTGCCACCAGCCTCAGACAGGAACCAGACCCCACACTCACACAGAGACCTGGCCCCAAACTCACACACAGAGACCTACCCCCAGCCTCACACACAGAAACCTGCACCCAGCCACACACAGAGACCTACCCCCAAGCCTCACACACAGGGACCTGGCCCCAGCCTCAGACAGGAACCAGACCCCACACTCACACAGAGACCTGGCCCCAAACTCACACACAGAGACCTACCCCCAGCCTCACACGGAGAGACCAGCCCCCAGCCTCACACAGAGACCTGCCCCCAGCCTCACACAGGGACCTGCCCCCAGCCTCACACAGGGACCGGTCCCCAATCATACACAGGGACCAGCCCCAAGCCTCAAACACAGAAATCTGCCCCCAGCCTCAGACACAGAGATCTGCCCCCAGCCTCACACAGGGACCTGCCCCCAGCCTCAGACAGGAACCAGACCCCAGCCTCACACACAGAGACCACCCCAAATCCACACACAGAGACCTACCCACAGCCTCACACAGAGATCTGCACCCAGCTTCACACAGGAACCAGACCCCAGCCTCACACACAGAGACCTACCCGCAGCCTCACACAGAGACCTGCCCCCAGCCTCACACGGAGACCTGCCCCCAGCCTCACACAGAGACCGTCCCCAGCCTCACACAGAGACCTGCCCCAGGCCTCACATACAGAGACCTGCCCCCAGCCTCACACAGAGACCTGCCCCCTGCCTCACACACAGAGACCTGCCCCAGCATCACACAAAGACCTACCCCCAGCCTCACACACAGGGACCTGCCCCCAGCCTCACACACAGGAACCTGCGCCCAGCATCACACATAGAGACCTGTCACCACACTCACACACAGAGACCTACCCCCAGCCTCACACACAGAGATCAGCCCCCAGCCTCACACAGGGACTTACCCCAGCATCACACACAGAGACCTGTCCCCACACTCACACACAGAGACCTGTCCCCACACTCACACACAGAGATCTGCCCCCAGCCTCACACACAGAGACCTGCCCCCAGCCTCACACAGGGACCTGTCCCCAATCACACACAGGGACCAGCCCCCAGCCTCACATAGGGACCTGCCCCCAGCTTCACACAGAGACCTGCACCCCAGCCTCACACACAGAGACCTACCCCCAGCCTCACACAGAAAGACGTACCCCCAGTGTCACACACAGAGAGCTGCCCCCAGTCGAACACACAAGAGACCTGCCCCCAGCCTCACACACAGGGACCTGCCCCCAACCTCACACAGAGACCTGCCTCCCATGTGTCACAAACAGAAAACTGCCTGCAGCCTCACACAGAGACCTGCCCCCAGCCTCACACAGAGACCTGCCCCCAGCCTCACACAGGGACCTGCCCCCAGCCTCACACATGGACCTGCCCCCAGCCTCACACAGAGACCTGCCCCCAGCCTCACACATGGACCTGCCCCCAGCCTCACACACAGAGACCTGCCCCCAGCCTCACACACAGAGACCTGTCCCCACCCTCACACACAGAGACCTGCCCTCAGCCTCACACACAGAGAAATGCACCCAGCCTCACACAGGGACCTGCCCCCAGCCTCACACACAGAGACCTGCCCCCAGCCTCACACACAGAGAACTGCCCACAGCCTCACACAGGGACCTACCCCCAGCCTCACACACAGAGACCTGCCCCAGTGTCACACACAGAGACCTGCCCCCAGCCTCACACACAGAGACCTGTCCCCACCCTCACACACAGAGACCTGTCCCCACCCTCACACACAGAGATCTGCCCCCAGCCTCACACAGAGACCTGCCCCCAGCCTCACACACAGGGACCTGCCCCCAGCCTCACACACAGGGACCTGCCCCCAGCATCACACACAGAGACCTGTCCCCACACTCACACACAGAGACCTGTCCCCACACTCACACACAGAGATCTGCCCCCAGCCTCATACAGAGACCTGACCCCAGCCTCACACACAGAGACCTGCCCCCAGCTTCACACAAAGACCTACACCCAGCCTCACGCACAGAGACCTGCCCCCAGCCTCACACACAGGGACCTGCCCCCAGCATCACACACAGAGACCTGTCCCCAGCCTCACACACAGAGACCTACCCCCAGCCTCACACACAGAGACCAGCCCCCAGCCTCACACAGGGACTTACCCCAGCCTCACACACAGAGACCTGCCCCCAGCCTCACACGCAGAGACCTGTCCCCAGCCTCACACAGGGACCTGCCCCCAGCCTCACATAGGGACCTGCACCCCAGCCTCACACACAGAGACCTACCCCCAACCTCACATTGAAAGACCTACCCCCGGTGTCACACACAGAGACCTGCCCCCAGTCAAACACACAAGAGACCTGCCCCCAGCCTCACACACAGAGACCTGCCCCCAGACTCACACACAGAGACTTGCCCCCAACCTCACACAGAGACCTGCCCCCCATGTGTCACAAACAGAAAACTGCCTGCAGCCTCACATAGGGACCTGCCCCCAGCCTCACACACAGAGACCTACCCCCAGCCTCACACACAGAGACCTGCCCCCAGCCTCACACAGGGACTTACCCCAGCCTCACACACAGAGGCCTGCCCCCAGCCTCACACACAGAGACCTGCCCCCAGCCTCACACACAGAGAAATGCACCCAGCCTCACACAGGGACCTGCCCCCAGCCTCACACACAGAGACCTGCCCCCAGCCTCACACACAGAGAACTGCCCACAGCCTCACACAGGGACCTACCCCCAGCCTCACACAGAGAGACCTGCCCCCAGTGTCACACACAGAGACCTGCCCCTAGCCTCACACAGAGAGACCTGCCCCCGGTGTCACACACAGAGACCTGCCCCCAGTCAAACACACAAGAGACCTGCCCCCAGCCTCACACACAGAGACCTGCCCCCAGCCTCACACACAGAGACCTGCCCCCAGCCTCACACACAGAGAACTGCCCACAGCCTCACACAGGGACCTACCCCCAGCCTCACACAGAGAGACCTGCCCCCAGTGTCACACACAGAGACCTGCCCCTAGCCTCACACAGAGAGACCTGCCCCCGGTGTCACACACAGAGACCTGCCCCCAGTCAAACACACAAGAGACCTGCCCCCAGCCTCACACACAGAGACCTGCCCCCAGACTCACACACAGGGACCTGCCCCCAACCTCACACAGAGACCTGCGCCCCATGTGTCACAAACAGAAAACTGCCTGCAGCCTCACACAGGGACCTGCCCCCAGCCTCACACATGGACCTGCCCCCAGCCTCACACACAGAGACCTACCCCCAGTCTCACACACAGAGACCTGCCCCCAGCCTCACACAGGGACTTACCCCAGCCTCACACACAGAGACCTGCCCCCAGCCTCACACACAGAGACCTGCCGCCAGCCTCACACACAGAGAAATGCACCCAGCCTCACACAGGGACCTGCCCCCAGCCTCACACACAGAGACCTGTCCCCAGCCTCACACACAGAGAACTGCCCACAGCCTCACACAGGGACCTACCCCCAGCCTCACACAGACAGACCTGCCCCCAGTGTCACACACAGAAACCTGTCCCCAGCCTCACACACAGAGACCTGTCCCCACCCTCACACACAGAGACCTGTCCCTACACTCACACACAGAGATCTGTCCCCACACTCACACACAGAGATCTGCCCCCAGCCTCACACAGAGACCTGACCCCAGCCTCACACACAGGGACCTGCCCCCCAGCCTCACACACAGGGACCTGCCCCCAGCCTCACACACAGGGACCTGCCCACAGCATCACACACAGAGACCTGTCCCCACACTCACACACAGAGATCTGGCCCCAGCCTCACACAGAGACCTGACCCCAGCCTCACATACAGAGACCTGCCCCCAGCCTCACTAAGGGACCCGCCCCCAGCCTCACACACAGAGACCTGCCCCCAGCCTCACACAGGGAACTGTCCCCAGCCTCACACACAGAGACCAGCCCCCAGCCTCACACGCAGAGACCTGCCCCCAGCCTCACACACAGAGACCTGCCCCCAGCCTCACACACAGAGACCTGCCACAGCATCACACAAAGACCTACCCCCAGCCTCACACACAGGGACCTGCCCCCAGCATCACACATAAGAGACCTGTCCCCAGCCTCACACACAGAGACCTACCCCCAGCCTCACACAGAGACGAGCCCTCAGCCTCACACAGGGACTTACCCCAGCCTCACACACAGAGACTTGCCCCCAGCCTCACACGCAGAGACCTGTCCCCAGCCTCACACAGGGACCTGTCCCCAATCACACACAGGGACCAGCCCCCAGCCTCACATAGGGACCTGCCCCAGCTTCACACAGAGACCTGCACCCCAGCCTCACACACAGAGTCCTACCCCCAGCCTCACACAGAAAGACCTACCCCCGGTGTCACACACAGAGACCTACCCCCAGGCTAACACACAAGAGACCTGCCCACAGCCTCACACACAGAGACCTGCCCCCAGACTCACACACAGGGACCTGCCCCCAACCTCACACAGAGACCTGCCCCCCATGTGTCACAAACAGAAAACTGCCTGCAGCCTCACACAGGGACCTGCCCCCAGCCTCACACATGGACCTGCCCCCAGCCTCATACACAGAGACCTACCCCCAGCCTCACACACAGAGACCTGCCCCCAGCCTCACACAGGGACTTACCCCAGCCTCACACAGAGAGACCTGTCCCCAGCCTCACACACAGAGACCTGCCCCCAGCCACACACACAGAGAAATGCACCCAGCCTCACACAGGGACCTGCCCCCAGCCTCACACACAGAGACCTGCCCCCAGCCTCACACACAGAGAATTGCCCACAGCCTCACACAGGGACCTACCCCCAGTCTCACACAGAGAGACCTGCCCCCAGTGTCACACACAGAGACCGGCCCCCAGCCTCACACACAGAGACCTGTCCCCACCCTCACACACAGAGACCTGTCCCCACACTCACACACAGAGATCTGCCCCCAGCCTCACACACAGAGACCTGTCCCTACACTCACACACAGAGACCTGTCCCCACACTCACACACAGAGATCTGCCCCAGCCTCACACAGAGATCGGCCCCTAGGCTCACACAGGGACCTGCCCCCAGCCTCACACACCGGGACCTGCCCCCAGCATCACACAGAGAACTGCCCCCAGCCTCACACAGAGACCTGCCCCCAGCCTCACACAGAGAGACCTGTCCCCAGCCTCACACAGAGACCTGCCCCCAGCCTCACACACAGAGACCTGCCGCAAGCCTCACACACAGGGACCTGCCCCCAGCCTCACACAGAGACCTGCCCCCAGCCTCAAACACAGAGACCTGCCCCCAGCCTCACACAGAGAGACCTAACCCCATCTCACACAGAAACCTGCCCCCAGCCTCACACACAGAGACCTGCCCCCAGCCTCACACGCAGAGACCTGTCCCCAGCCTCACACAGGGACCTGCCCCCAGCCTCACATAGGGACCTGCACCCCAGCCTCACACACAGAGACCTACCCCCAACCTCACATTGAAAGACCTACCCCCGGTGTCACACACAGAGACCTGCCCCCAGTCAAACACACAAGAGACCTGCCCCCAGCCTCACACACAGAGACCTGCCCCCAGACTCACACACAGAGACTTGCCCCCAACCTCACACAGAGACCTGCCCCCCATGTGTCACAAACAGAAAACTGCCTGCAGCCTCACACAGGGACCTGCCCCCAGCCTCACACACAGAGACCTACCCCCAGCCTCACACACAGAGACCTGCCCCCAGCCTCACACAGGGACTTACCCCAGCCTCACACACAGAGACCTGCCCCCAGCCTCACACACAGAGACCTGCCCCCAGCCTCACACACAGAGAAATGCACCCAGCCTCACACAGGGACCTGCCCCCAGCCTCACACACAGAGACCTGCCCCCAGCCTCACACACAGAGAACTGCCCACAGCCTCACACAGGGACCTACCCCCAGCCTCACACAGAGAGACCTGCCCCCAGTGTCACACACAGAGACCTGCCCCTAGCCTCACACAGAGAGACCTGCCCCCGGTGTCACACACAGAGACCTGCCCCCAGTCAAACACACAAGAGACCTGCCCCCAGCCTCACACACAGAGACCTGCCCCCAGACTCACACACAGGGACCTGCCCCCAACCTCACACAGAGACCTGCGCCCCATGTGTCACAAACAGAAAACTGCCTGCAGCCTCACACAGGGACCTGCCCCCAGCCTCACACATGGACCTGCCCCCAGCCTCACACACAGAGACCTACCCCCAGTCTCACACACAGAGACCTGCCCCCAGCCTCACACAGGGACTTACCCCAGCCTCACACACAGAGACCTGCCCCCAGCCTCACACACAGAGACCTGCCGCCAGCCTCACACACAGAGAAATGCACCCAGCCTCACACAGGGACCTGCCCCCAGCCTCACACACAGAGACCTGTCCCCAGCCTCACACACAGAGAACTGCCCACAGCCTCACACAGGGACCTACCCCCAGCCTCACACAGACAGACCTGCCCCCAGTGTCACACACAGAAACCTGTCCCCAGCCTCACACACAGAGACCTGTCCCCACCCTCACACACAGAGACCTGTCCCTACACTCACACACAGAGATCTGTCCCCACACTCACACACAGAGATCTGCCCCCAGCCTCACACAGAGACCTGACCCCAGCCTCACACACAGGGACCTGCCCCCCAGCCTCACACACAGGGACCTGCCCCCAGCCTCACACACAGGGACCTGCCCACAGCATCACACACAGAGACCTGTCCCCACACTCACACACAGAGATCTGGCCCCAGCCTCACACAGAGACCTGACCCCAGCCTCACACACAGAGACCTGCCCCCAGCCTCACTAAGGGACCCGCCCCCAGCCTCACACACAGAGACCTGCCCCCAGCCTCACACAGGGAACTGTCCCCAGCCTCACACACAGAGACCAGCCCCCAGCCTCACACGCAGAGACCTGCCCCCAGCCTCACACACAGAGACCTGCCCCCAGCCTCACACACAGAGACCTGCCACAGCATCACACAAAGACCTACCCCCAGCCTCACACACAGGGACCTGCCCCCAGCATCACACATAAGAGACCTGTCCCCAGCCTCACACACAGGGACCTGCCCCCAGCCTCACACACAGGAATCTGCGCCCAGCATCACACATAGAGACCTGTCCCCAGCCTCACACACAGAGACCTACCCCCAGCCTCAAACACAGAGACCTACCCACAGCCTCACACAGGGACCTACCCCCAGCCTCACACAGAGAGACCTGCCCCCAGTGTCACACACGGAGACCTGCCCCCAGCCTCACACACAGAGACCTGCCCCCAGCCTCACACACAGAGACCTTCCCCCAACCTCACACACAGAGACCTGTCCCCACCCTCACACACAGAGACCTTCCCCCAACCTCACACACAGAGACCTGTCCCCACCCTCACACACAGAGACCTGTCCCCACACTCACACACAGAGATCTGCCCCCAGCCTCACACACAGAGACCTGTCCTTACACTCACACACAGAGATCTGCCCCCAGCCTCACACAGAGACCTGACCCCAGCCTCACACACAGGGACCTGCCCCCAGCCTCACACACAGGGACCTGCCACCAGCCTCAGACAGGAAACAGACCCCACACTCACACAGAGACCTGGCCCCAAACTCACACACAGAGACCTACCCCCAGCCTCACATAGAGAGACCAGCCCCCAGCCTCACACAGGGACCCGCCCCCAGCTTCACACAGGGACCTGCCCCAAACCTCACACAGAGACCTGCCCCCAGCCTCACACACCGGGACCTGTCCCCACACTCACACACAGAGACCTGTCCCCACACTCACACACAGAGATCTGCCCCCAGCCTCACACACAGAGACCTGCCCCCAGCCTCACACACAGAGACCTGTCCCCAGCCTCACACAGGGACCTGTCCCCAATCACACACAGGGACCAGCCCCCAGCCTCACATAGGGACCTGCCCCCAGCTTCACACAGAGACCTGCACCCCAGCCTCACACACAGAGACCTACCCCCAGCCTCACACAGAAAGACCTACCCCGTGTCACACACATAGACCTACCCCCAGCCTCACACAGAAAGACCTACCCCCAGTGTCACACACAGAGACCTGCCCCCAGTCAAACACACAAGAGACCTGCCCCCAGCCTCACACACAGGGACCTGACCCCAACCTCACACAGAGACCTGCTTCCCATGTGTCACAAACAGAAAACTGCCTGCAGCCTCACACAGGGACCTGCCCCCAGCCTCACACATGGACCTGCGCCCAGCCTCACACACAGAGACCTGCCCCCAGCCTAACACACAGAGACCTGCCCCCAGCCTCACACACAGAGACCTGCCCACAGCCTCACACACAGAGAAATGCCCCCAGCCTCACACAGAGACCTGCCCCCAGCCTCACACACAGAGACCTGCCCCCAAACTCACACACAGAGACCTGCCCCCAGCCTCACACAGAGACCTGCCCCCAGCCTAACACACAGAGAACTGCCCCCAGCCTCACACACAGAAACCTGCCCCCAGCCTCACACACAGAGACCTGACCCCAGCCTCACACAGAGACCTGACCCCAGCCTCACACAGAGACCTGACCCCAGCCTCACACAGAGACCTGTCCCCAGTCAAACACACAGAGACCTGCATCCAGCCTCACACAGGGATCTGCCCCCAGCCTCACACACAGAGACCTGCCCCCAGCCTCACATAGGGAACTGCCCCCAGCCTCACACACAGAGACCTGCCCCCAGCATCACACGCAGAGACCTGCCCCCAGCCTCACACACAGAGACCTGCTCCAGCATCACACAAAGACCTACCCCCAGCCTCACACACAGGGACCTGCCCCCAGCCTCACACACAGAGACCTGCCCCCAGCCTCACACACAGAGACCTACCCCCAGCCTCACACCCAGAGACCAGCCTCCAGCCTCACACACAGAGACCAGTCCCCAGCCTCACACAGGGACTTACCGCAGCATCACACACAGAGACCTGTCCCCACACTCACACACAGAGACCTGTCCCCACACTCACACACAGAGATCTGCCCCCAGCCTCACACACAGAGACCTGCCCCCAGCCTCACACACAGAGACCTGTCCCCAGCCTCACACAGGGACCTGTCCCCAATCACACACAGGGACCAGCCCCCAGCCTCACATAGGGACCTGCCCCCAGCTTCACACAGAGACCTGCACCCCAGCCTCACACACAGAGACCTACCCCCAGCCTCACACAGAAAGACCTACCCCGTGTCACACACATAGACCTACCCCCAGCCTCACACAGAAAGACCTACCCCCAGTGTCACACACAGAGACCTGCCCCCAGTCAAACACACAAGAGACCTGCCCCCAGCCTCACACACAGGGACCTGACCCCAACCTCACACAGAGACCTGCTTCCCATGTGTCACAAACAGAAAACTGCCTGCAGCCTCACACAGAGACCTGCACCCCAGCCTCACACACAGAGACCTGTCCCCACCCTCACACACAGAGATCTGCCCCCAGCCTCACACAGAGACCTGCCCCCAGCCTCACACACAGAGACCTGTCCCTACACTCACACACAGAGACCTGTCCCCACACTCACACACAGAGACCTGTCCCCACACTCACACACAGAGATCTGCCCCCAGCCTCACACAGAGACCTGACCCCAGCCTCACACACAGAGACCTGTCCACACACTCACACACAGAGATCTGCCCCCAGCCTCACACAGAGACCTGACCCCAGCCTCACACACAGAGACCTGTCCCCAGCCTCACACAGGGACCTGGCCCCAGTCACACACAGGGACCAGCCCCCAGCCTCACAAAGAGACCTGTCCCCAGTCAAACACACAGAGACCTGTCCCCAGCCTCACACAGAGAGACAAGCCCCCAGCCTCACACAGGGACCTGCCCCCAGCCATTCACACAGTGACCTGACCCCAGCCTCACACAGAGACCTGCCCCCAGTCAAACACACAGGGACCTACCCCCAGCCATACACACAGAGACCTGTCCCCAGCCTCACACAGGGACCTGTCCCCAATCACACACAGGGACCTGCCCCCAGCTTCACACAGAGACCTGCACCCAGCATCACACACAGGGACCTACCCCCAGCCTCACACAGAAAGACCTACCCCCAGTGTCACACACAGAGACCTGCCCCCAGTCAAACACACAAGAGACCTGCCCCCAGTCAAACTCACAGAGAACTGCCCCAGCCTCACGCAGAGACCTGCCCCCAGCCTCAGACAGGAACCAGACCCCAGCCTCACACACAGAGACCTCACCAAATACTCACACAGGGACCTACCCCCAGTCTCACAAAGACATCTGCACCCAGCCTCACACAGGAAACAGACGCCAGCCTCACACAGAGACCTGTCCCCAGCCTCACACAGAGATCTGCCCCTAGCCTCACACAGGGACCTGCCCCCAGCCTCTCACAGAGACCTGCCCCCAGCCTCACACACAGAGACCTGCCCCCAGCCTCACACAATGGGACCTGCCCCCAGCCTCACACAGCGAACTACCCCCAGCCTCACAAAGACATCTGCACCCAGCCTCACACAGAGACCTGTCCCCAGCCTCACACAGAGATCTGTCCCCAGCCTCACACAGAGACCTGCCCCCAGCCTCACACACAGAGATCTGCCCCCAGCCTCTCACAGAGACCTGCCCCCAGCCTCACACAGAGACCTGTCCCCAGCCTCACACAGAGATCTGCCCCCAGCCTCACACACAGAGACCTGCCCCCAGCCTCACACACAGAGAACTGCCCACAGCCTCACACAGGGACCTACCCCCAGCCTCACACAGAGAGACCTGCCCCCAGTGTCACACACAGAGACCTGCCCCCAGCCTCACACACAGAGACCTGTCCCCACCCTCACACACAGAGACCTGTCCCCACCCTCACACACAGAGATCTGCCCCCAGCCTCACACAGAGACCTGCCCCCAGCCTCACACACAGAGACCTGTCCCTACACTCACACACAGAGACCTGTCCCCACACTCACACACAGAGACCTGTCCCCACACTCACACACAGAGATCTGCCCCCAGCCTCACACAGAGACCTGACCCCAGCCTCACACACAGAGACCTGTCCCCACACTCACACACAGAGATCTGCCCCCAGCCTCACACAGAGACCTGACCCCAGCCTCACACACAGAGACCTGTCCCCAGCCTCACACAGGGACCTGGCCCCAGTCACACACAGGGACCAGCCCCCAGCCTCACAAAGAGACCTGTCCCCAGTCAAACACACAGAGACCTGTCCCCAGCCTCACACACAGAGACAAGCCCCCAGCCTCACACAGGGACCTGCCCCCAGCCATTCACACAGTGACCTGACCCCAGCCTCACACAGAGACCTGTCCCAGGTCAAACACACAGAGACCTGCCCCCAGCCTCACACACAGACCTGCCCCCAGTCAAACACACAGGGACCTACCCCCAGCCTCACACACAGGGACCTGCCACCAGCCTCAGACAGGAACCAGACCCCACACTCACACAGATACCTGGCCCCAAACTCACACACAGAGACCTACCCCCAGCCTCACACACAGAAACCTGCCCCCAGCCTCACACAGAGACCTACCCCCAAGCCTCACACACAGGGACCGGCCCCCAGCCTCAGACAGGAACCAGACCCCACACTCACACAGAGACCTGGCCCCAAACACACACACAGAGACCTACCCCCAGCCTCACACACAGAAACCTGCCCCCAGCCTCACACAGTCACCTACCCCCAAGCCTCACACACAGGGACCTGCCCCCAGCCTCACACAGAGACCTGCCCCCCATGAGTCACAAACAGAAAACTGCCCCCAGCCTCACACAGGGACCTACCCCCAGCCTCACACACAGAGATCTGCCCCCAACCTCACACAGGGTCCTGCCCCCAGCATCACACAGAGACCTGCCCCCAGACTCACACAGAGACCTGCCCCCAGCCTCACACAAAGAGAACTGCCCCCAGCCTCACACACGGAGACCTGCCCCCAGCCTCACACAGAGACCCAACCCCAGCCTCACACAGAGACCTGTCCCCAGTCAAACACACAGAGACCTGTCCCCAGCCTCACACACAGAGACAAGCCCCCAGCCTCACACAGGGACCTGCCCCCAGCCTCACACAGGGACCTGACCCCAGCCTCACACAGAGACCTGTCCCAGGTCAAACACACAGAGATCTGCCCCCAGCCTCACACAGAGACCTGCCCCCAGTCAAACACACAGGGAACTACCCTCAGCCTCACACACAGGGACCTGCCACCAGCCTCAGACAGGAACCAGACCCCACACTCACACAGAGACCTGGCCCCAAACTCACACACAGAGACCTACCCCCAGCCTCACACACAGAAACCTGCCCCCTGCCTCACACAGAGACCTACCCCCAGCCTAACACAGAGAGACCAGCCCCCAGCCTCACACAGAGACCGGCCCCCAGCCTCACACAGGGACCTGCTCCCAGCCTCACACAGGGACCTGTCCCCAATCATACACGGGGACCAGCCCCCAGCTTCACACAGGGACCTGCCCCCAGCCTCACACAGGGACCTGTCCCCAATCATACACAGGGACCTGCCCCCAGCCTCAGACAGGAACCAGACCCCAGCCTCACACACAGAGACCTCCCCAAATCCACACACAGGGACCTACCCACAGCCTCACACAGAGATCTGCACCCAGCTTCACACAGGAACCAGACCCCAGCCTCACACAGAGACCTGTCCCCAGCCTCACACAGAGATCGGCCCCTAGGCTCACACAGGGACCTGCCCCCAGCCTCACACACCGGGACCTGTCCCCACACTCACACACAGAGACCTGTCCCCACACTCACACACAGAGATCTGCCCCCAGCCTCACACAGAGACCTGACCCCAGCCTCACACACAGGGACCTGCCCCCAGCATCACACACAGAGACCTGTCCCCACACTCACACACAGAGACCTGTCCCCACACTCACACACAGAGACCTGTCCCCACACTCACACACAGAGATCTGCCCCCAGCCTCACACAGAGACCTGACCCCAGCCTCACACACAGAGACCTGTCCCCAGCCTCACACAGGGACCTGTCCCCAATCACACACAGGGACCTGCCCCCAGCTTCACACAGAGACCTGCACCCAGCATCACACACAGGGACCTACCCCCAGCCTCACACAGAAAGACCTACCCCCAGTGTCACACACAGAGACCTGCCCCCAGTCAAACACACAAGAGGCCTGCCCCCAGTCAAACTCACAGAGAACTGCCCCAGCCTCACGCAGAGACCTGCCCCCAGCCTCAGACAGGAACCAGACCCCAGCCTCACACACAGAGACCTCACCAAATACTCACACAGGGACCTACCCCCAGCCTCACAAAGACATCTGCACCCAGCCTCACACAGGAAACAGACGCCAGCCTCACACAGAGACCTGTCCCCAGCCTCACACAGAGATCTGCCCCTAGCCTCACACAGGGACCTGCCCCCAGCCTCTCACAGAGACCTGCCCCCAGCCTCACACACAAAGACCTGCCCCCAGCCTCACACAATGGGACCTGCCCCCAGCCTCACACAGGGAACTACCCCCAGCCTCACAAAGACATCTGCACCCAGCCTCACACAGAGACCTGTCCCCAGCCTCACACAGAGATCTGTCCCCAGCCTCACACAGAGACCTGCCCCCAGCCTCACACACAGAGACCTGACCCCAGCCTCACACAGAGACCTGACCCCAGCCTCACACAGAGACCTGACCCCAGCCTCACACAGAGACCTGTCCCCAGTCAAACACACAGAGACCTGCATCCAGCCTCACACAGGGATCTGCCCCCAGCCTCACACACAGAGACCTGCCCCCAGCCTCACACAGGGAACTGCCCCCAGCCTCACACACAGAGACCTGCCCCCAGCATCACACGCAGAGACCTGCCCCCAGCCTCACACACAGAGACCTGCTCCAGCATCACACAAAGACCTACCCCCAGCCTCACACACAGGGACCTGCCCCCAGCCTCACACACAGAGACCTGCCCCCAGCCTCACACACAGAGACCTACCCCCAGCCTCACACCCAGAGACCAGCCTCCAGCCTCACACACAGAGACCAGTCCCCAGCCTCACACAGGGACTTACCCCAGCATCACACACAGAGACCTGTCCCCACACTCACACACAGAGACCTGTCCCCACACTCACACACAGAGATCTGCCCCCAGCCTCACACACAGAGACCTGCCCCCAGCCTCACACACAGAGACCTGTCCCCAGCCTCACACAGGGACCTGTCCCCAATCACACACAGGGACCAGCCCCCAGCCTCACATAGGGACCTGCCCCCAGCTTCACACAGAGACCTGCACCCCAGCCTCACACACAGAGACCTACCCCCAGCCTCACACAGAAAGACCTACCCCGTGTCACACACATAGACCTACCCCCAGCCTCACACAGAAAGACCTACCCCCAGTGTCACACACAGAGACCTGCCCCCAGTCAAACACACAAGAGACCTGCCCCCAGCCTCACACACAGGGACCTGACCCCAACCTCACACAGAGACCTGCTTCCCATGTGTCACAAACAGAAAACTGCCTGCAGCCTCACACAGAGACCTGTCCCCACCCTCACACACAGAGACCTGTCCCCACCCTCACACACAGAGATCTGCCCCCAGCCTCACACAGAGACCTGCCCCCAGCCTCACACACAGAGACCTGTCCCTACACTCACACACAGAGACCTGTCCCCACACTCACACACAGAGACCTGTCCCCACACTCACACACAGAGATCTGCCCCCAGCCTCACACAGAGACCTGAACCCAGCCTCACACACAGAGACCTGTCCACACACTCACACACAGAGATCTGCCCCCAGCCTCACACAGAGACCTGACCCCAGCCTCACACACAGAGACCTGTCCCCAGCCTCACACAGGGACCTGGCCCCAGTCACACACAGGGACCAGCCCCCAGCCTCACAAAGAGACCTGTCCCCAGTCAAACACACAGAGACCTGTCCCCAGCCTCACACAGAGAGACAAGCCCCCAGCCTCACACAGGGACCTGCCCCCAGCCATTCATACAGTGACCTGACCCCAGCCTCACACAGAGACCTGTCCCAGGTCAAACACACAGAGACCTGCCCCCAGCCTCACACACAGACCTGCCCCCAGTCAAACACACAGGGACCTACCCCCAGCCACACACACAGAGACCTGTCCCCAGCCTCACACAGGGACCTGTCCCCAATCACACACAGGGACCTGCCCCCAGCTTCACACAGAGACCTGCACCCAGCATCACACACAGGGACCTACCCCCAGCCTCACACAGAAAGACCTACCCCCAGTGTCACACACAGAGACCTGCCCCCAGTCAAACACACAAGAGGCCTGCCCCCAGTCAAACTCACAGAGAACTGCCCCAGCCTCACGCAGAGACCTGCCCCCAGCCTCAGACAGGAACCAGACCCCAGCCTCACACACAGAGACCTCACCAAATACTCACACAGGGACCTACCCCCAGCCTCACAAAGACATCTGCACCCAGCCTCACACAGGAAACAGACGCCAGCCTCACACAGAGACCTGTCCCCAGCCTCACACAGAGATCTGCCCCTAGCCTCACACAGGGACCTGCCCCCAGCCTCTCACAGAGACCTGCCCCCAGCCTCACACACAGAGACCTGCCCCCAGCCTCACACAATGGGACCTGCCCCCAGCCTCACACAGGGAACTACCCCCAGCCTCACAAAGACATCTGCACCCAGCCTCACACAGAGACCTGTCCCCAGCCTCACACAGAGATCTGTCCCCAGCCTCACACAGAGACCTGCCCCCAGCCTCACACACAGAGATCTGCCCCCAGCCTCACACAGAGACCTGCCCCCAGACTCACACAGAGACCTGTCCCCAGCCTCACACAGAGATCTGCCCCCAGCCTCACACACAGAGACCTGCCCCCAGCCTCACACACAGAGAACTGCCCACAGCCTCACACAGGGACCTACCCCCAGCCTCACACAGAGAGACCTGCCCCCAGTGTCACACACAGAGACCTGCCCCCAGCCTCACACACAGAGACCTGTCCCCACCCTCACACACAGAGACCTGTCCCCACCCTCACACACAGAGATCTGCCCCCAGCCTCACACAGAGACCTGCCCCCAGCCTCACACACAGAGACCTGTCCCTACACTCACACACAGAGACCTGTCCCCACACTCACACACAGAGACCTGTCCCCACACTCACACACAGAGATCTGCCCCCAGCCTCACACAGAGACCTGACCCCAGCCTCACACACAGAGACCTGTCCCCACACTCACACACAGAGATCTGCCCCCAGCCTCACACAGAGACCTGACCCCAGCCTCACACACAGAGACCTGTCCCCAGCCTCACACAGGGACCTGGCCCCAGTCACACACAGGGACCAGCCCCCAGCCTCACAAAGAGACCTGTCCCCAGTCAAACACACAGAGACCTGTCCCCAGCCTCACACACAGAGACAAGCCCCCAGCCTCACACAGGGACCTGCCCCCAGCCATTCACACAGTGACCTGACCCCAGCCTCACACAGAGACCTGTCCCAGGTCAAACACACAGAGACCTGCCCCCAGCCTCACACACAGACCTGCCCCCAGTCAAACACACAGGGACCTACCCCCAGCCTCACACACAGGGACCTGCCACCAGCCTCAGACAGGAACCAGACCCCACACTCACACAGATACCTGGCCCCAAACTCACACACAGAGACCTACCCCCAGCCTCACACACAGAAACCTGCCCCCAGCCTCACACAGAGACCTACCCCCAAGCCTCACACACAGGGACCGGCCCCCAGCCTCAGACAGGAACCAGACCCCACACTCACACAGAGACCTGGCCCCAAACACACACACAGAGACCTACCCCCAGCCTCACACACAGAAACCTGCCCCCAGCCTCACACAGTCACCTACCCCCAAGCCTCACACACAGGGACCTGCCCCCAGCCTCACACAGAGACCTGCCCCCCCATGAGTCACAAACAGAAAACTGCCCCCAGCCTCACACAGGGACCTACCCCCAGCCTCACACACAGAGATCTGCCCCCAGCCTCACACAGGGTCCTGCCCCCAGACTCACACAGAGACCTGCCCCCAGACTCACACAGAGACCTGCCCCCAGCCTCACACAAAGAGAACTGCCCCCAGCCTCACACACGGAGACCTGCCCCCAGCCTCACACAGAGACCTGCCTCCAGTCAAACACACAGGGAACTACCCTCAGCCTCACACACAGGGACCTGTCCCCAGCCTCACACACAGAGACAAGCCCCCAGCCTCACACAGGGACCTGACCCCAGCCTCACACAGAGACCTGTCCCAGGTCAAACACACAGAGATCTGCCCCCAGCCTCACACAGAGACCTGCCCCCAGTCAAACACACAGGGAACTACCCTCAGCCTCACACACAGGGACCTGCCACCAGCCTCAGACAGGAACCAGACCCCACACTCACACAGAGACCTGGCCCCAAACTCACACACAGAGACCTACCCCCAGCCTCACACACAGAAACCTGCCCCCTGCCTCACACAGAGACCTACCCCCAGCCTAACACAGAGAGACCAGCCCCCAGCCTCACACAGAGACCGGCCCCCAGCCTCACACAGGGACCTGCTCCCAGCCTCACACAGGGACCTGTCCCCAATCATACACGGGGACCAGCCCCCAGCCTCACACAGGGACCTGCCCCCAGCCTCACACAGGGACCTGTCCCCAATCATACACAGGGACCTGCCCCCAGCCTCAGACAGGAACCAGACCCCAGCCTCACACACAGAGACCTCCCCAAATCCACACACAGGGACCTACCCACAGCCTCACACAGAGATCTGCACCCAGCTTCACACAGGAACCAGACCCCAGCCTCACACAGAGACCTGTCCCCAGCCTCACACAGAGATCGGCCCCTAGGCTCACACAGGGACCTGCCCCCAGCCTCACACACCGGGACCTGTCCCCACACTCACACACAGAGACCTGTCCCCACACTCACACACAGAGATCTGCCCCCAGCCTCACACAGAGACCTGACCCCAGCCTCACACACAGGGACCTGCCCCCAGCCTCACACACAGGGACCTGCCCCCAGCATCACACACAGAGACCTGTTCCCACACTCACACACAGAGACCTGTCCCCACACTCACACACAGAGACCTGTCCCCACACTCACACACAGAGATCTGCCCCCAGCCTCACACAGAGACCTGACCCCAGCCTCACACACAGAGACCTGTCCCCAGCCTCACACAGGGACCTGTCCCCAATCACACACAGGGACCTGCCCCCAGCTTCACACAGAGACCTGCACCCAGCATCACACACAGGGACCTACCCCCAGCCTCACACAGAAAGACCTACCCCCAGTGTCACACACAGAGACCTGCCCCCAGTCAAACACACAAGAGGCCTGCCCCCAGTCAAACTCACAGAGAACTGCCCCAGCCTCACGCAGAGACCTGCCCCCAGCCTCAGACAGGAACCAGACCCCAGCCTCACACACAGAGACCTCACCAAATACTCACACAGGGACCTACCCCCAGCCTCACAAAGACATCTGCACCCAGCCTCACACAGGAAACAGACGCCAGCCTCACACAGAGACCTGTCCCCAGCCTCACACAGAGATCTGCCCCTAGCCTCACACAGGGACCTGCCCCCAGCCTCTCACAGAGACCTGCCCCCAGCCTCACACACAGAGACCTGCCCCCAGCCTCACACAATGGGACCTGCCCCCAGCCTCACACAGGGAACTACCCCCAGCCTCACAAAGACATCTGCACCCAGCCTCACACAGAGACCTGTCCCCAGCCTCACACAGAGATCTGTCCCCAGCCTCACACAGAGACCTGCCCCCAGCCTCACACACAGAGATCTGCCCCCAGCCTCTCACAGAGACCTGCCCCCAGCATCACACAGAGACCTGTCCCCAGCCTCACACAGAGATCTGCCCCCAGCCTCACACACAGAGACCTGCCCCCAGCCTCACACACAGAGAACTGCCCACAGCCTCACACAGGGACCTACCCCCAGCCTCACACAGAGAGACCTGCCCCCAGTGTCACACACAGAGACCTGCCCCCAGCCTCACACACAGAGACCTGTCCCCACCCTCACACACAGAGACCTGTCCCCACCCTCACACACAGAGATCTGCCCCCAGCCTCACACAGAGACCTGCCCCCAGCCTCACACACAGAGACCTGTCCCTACACTCACACACAGAGACCTGTCCCCACACTCACACACAGAGACCTGTCCCCACACTCACACACAGAGATCTGCCCCCAGCCTCACACAGAGACCTGACCCCAGCCTCACACACAGAGACCTGTCCCCACACTCACACACAGAGATCTGCCCCCAGCCTCACACAGAGACCTGACCCCAGCCTCACACACAGAGACCTGTCCCCAGCCTCACACAGGGACCTGGCCCCAGTCACACACAGGGACCAGCCCCCAGCCTCACAAAGAGACCTGTCCCCAGTCAAACACACAGAGACCTGTCCCCAGCCTCACACACAGAGACAAGCCCCCAGCCTCACACAGGGACCTGCCCCCAGCCATTCACACAGTGACCTGACCCCAGCCTCACACAGAGACCTGTCCCAGGTCAAACACACAGAGACCTGCCCCCAGCCTCACACACAGACCTGCCCCCAGTCAAACACACAGGGACCTACCCCCAGCCTCACACACAGGGACCTGCCACCAGCCTCAGACAGGAACCAGACCCCACACTCACACAGATACCTGGCCCCAAACTCACACACAGAGACCTACCCCCAGCCTCACACACAGAAACCTGCCCCCAGCCTCACACAGAGACCTACCCCCAAGCCTCACACACAGGGACCGGCCCCCAGCCTCAGACAGGAACCAGACCTCACACTCACACAGAGACCTGGCCCCAAACACACACACAGAGACCTACCCCCAGCCTCACACACAGAAACCTGCCCCCAGCCTCACACAGTCACCTACCCCCAAGCCTCACACACAGGGACCTGCCCCCAGCCTCACACAGAGACCTGCCCCCCATGAGTCACAAACAGAAAACTGCCCCCAGCCTCACACAGGGACCTACCCCCAGCCTCACACACAGAGATCTGCCCCCAGCCTCACACAGGGTCCTGCCCCCAGCATCACACAGAGACCTGCCCCCAGACTCACACAGAGACCTGCCCCCAGCCTCACACAAAGAGAACTGCCCCCAGCCTCACACACGGAGACCTGCCCCCAGCCTCACACAGAGACCCAACCCCAGCCTCACACAGAGACCTGTCCCCAGTCAAACACACAGAGACCTGTCCCCAGCCTCACACACAGAGACAAGCCCCCAGCCTCACACAGGGACCTGACCCCAGCCTCACACAGAGACCTGTCCCAGGTCAAACACACAGAGATCTGCCCCCAGCCTCACACAGAGACCTGCCTCCAGTCAAACACACAGGGAACTACCCTCAGCCTCACACACAGGGACCTGCCACCAGCCTCAGACAGGAACCAGACCCCACACTCACACAGAGACCTGGCCCCAAACTCACACACAGAGACCTACCCCCAGCCTCACACACAGAAACCTGCCCCCTGCCTCACACAGAGACCTACCCCCAGCCTAACACAGAGAGACCAGCCCCCAGCCTCACACAGAGACCGGCCCCCAGCCTCACACAGGGACCTGCTCCCAGCCTCACACAGGGACCTGTCCCCAATCATACACGGGGACCAGCCCCCAGCCTCACACAGGGACCTGCCCCCAGCCTCACACAGGGACCTGTCCCCAATCATACACAGGGACCTGCCCCCAGCCTCAGACAGGAACCAGACCCCAGCCTCACACACAGAGACCTCCCCAAATCCACACACAGGGACCTACCCACAGCCTCACACAGAGATCTGCACCCAGCTTCACACAGGAACCAGACCCCAGCCTCACACAGAGACCTGTCCCCAGCCTCACACAGAGATCGGCCCCTAGGCTCACACAGGGACCTGCCCCCAGCCTCACACACCGGGACCTGTCCCCACACTCACACACAGAGACCTGTCCACACACTCACACACAGAGATCTGCCCCCAGCCTCACACAGAGACCTGACCCCAGCCTCACACACAGGGACCTGCCCCCAGCCTCACACACAGGGACCTGCCCCCAGCATCACACACAGAGACCTGTCCCCACACTCACACACAGAGATCTGCCCCCAGCCTCACACAGAGACCTGACCCCAGCCTCACACACAGGGACCTGCCCCCAGCCTCACACACAGGGACCTGCCCCCAGCATCACACACAGAGACCTGTCCCCACACTCACACACAGAGACCTGTCCCCACACTCACACACAGAGACCTGTCCCCACACTCACACACAGAGATCTGCCCCCAGCCTCACACAGAGACCTGACCCCAGCCTCACACACAGAGACCTGTCCCCAGCCTCACACAGGGACCTGTCCCCAATCACACACAGGGACCTGCCCCCAGCTTCACACAGAGACCTGCACCCAGCATCACACACAGGGACCTACCCCCAGCCTCACACAGAAAGACCTACCCCCAGTGTCACACACAGAGACCTGCCCCCAGTCAAACACACAAGAGGCCTGCCCCCAGTCAAACTCACAGAGAACTGCCCCAGCCTCACGCAGAGACCTGCCCCCAGCCTCAGACAGGAACCAGACCCCAGCCTCACACACAGAGACCTCACCAAATACTCACACAGGGACCTACCCCCAGCCTCACAAAGACATCTGCACCCAGCCTCACACAGGAAACAGACGCCAGCCTCACACAGAGACCTGTCCCCAGCCTCACACAGAGATCTGCCCCTAGCCTCACACAGGGACCTGCCCCCAGCCTCTCACAGAGACCTGCCCCCAGCCTCACACACAGAGACCTGCCCCCAGCCTCACACAATGGGACCTGCCCCCAGCCTCACACAGGGAACTACCCCCAGCCTCACAAAGACATCTGCACCCAGCCTCACACAGAGACCTGTCCCCAGCCTCACACAGAGATCTGTCCCCAGCCTCACACAGAGACCTGTCCCCAGCCTCACACACAGAGATCTGTCCCCAGCCTCACACAGAGACCTGCCCCCAGCCTCACACACAGAGATCTGCCTCCAGCCTCTCACAGAGACCTGCCCCCAGCCTCACACAGAGACCTGTCCCCAGCCTCACACAGAGATCTGCCCCCAGCCTCACACACAGAGACCTGCCCCCAGCCTCACACACAGAGACCTGCCCCCAGCCTCTCACAGAGACCTGCCCCCAGCCTCACACAGAGACCTGCCCCCAGCCTCACACACAGAGACCTGACCCCAGCCTCACACACAGGGACCTGCCCCCAGCATCACACACAGAGACCTGTCCCCAGCCTCACACACAGGGACCTGCCCCCAGCATCACACACAGAGACCTGTCCCCAGCCTCACACACAGAGACCTGTCCCCACACTCACACACAGAGACCTGTCCCCACACTCACACACAGAGATCTGCCCCCAGCCTCACACAGAGACCAGACCCCAGCCTCACACACAAGGACCTGCCCCCAGCCTCACACACAGGGACCTGCCCCCAGCATCACACACAGAGACCTGTCCCCACACTCACACACAGAGACCTGTCCCCACACTCACACACAGAGATCTGCCCCCAGCCTCACACAGAGACCTGACCCCAGCCTCACACAGAGACCTGTCCCCAGCCTCACACAGGGACCTGTCCCCAATCACACACAGGGACCTGCCCCCAGCCTCACATAGGGACCTGCCCCCAGCTTCACACAGAGACCTGCACCCAGCATCACACACAGGGACCTACTCCCAGCCTCACACAGAAAGACCTACCCCCAGTGTCACACACAGAGACCTGCCCCCAGTCAAACACACAAGAGACCTGCCCCCAGTCAAACTCACAGAGAACTGCCCCAGCCTCACGCAGAGACCTGCCCCCAGCCTCAGACAGGAACCAGACCCCAGCCTCACACAAAGAGACCTCACCAAATACTCACACAGGGACCTACCCCCAGCCTCACAAAGACATCTGCACCCAGCCTCACACAGGAACCAGACGCCAGCCTCACACAGAGACCTGTCCCCAGCCTCACACAGAGATCTGCCCCTAGCCTCACACAGGGACCTGCCCCCAGCCTCTCACAGAGACCTGCCCCCAGCCTCACACAGAGACCTGCCCCCAGCCTCACACACAGAGACCTGCCCCCAGCCTCACACAAAGAGACCTGCCACCAGCCTCACACACAGAGACCTGCCCCCAGCCTCACACAGAGAAACCTGCCCCCAGCCTCACACAAAGAGACCTGCCACCAGCCTCACACACAGAAACCTGCCCACAGCCTCACACTCAAACACTTGCCACCGACCTCACAAACAGAGACCTGCCCCCAGCCTCACACACAGAGACCTGCCCCCAACCTCACACAGAGACCTGCACCCAGCCTCACACAGGAACCTGCCCCCAGCCTCACACAGGGACCTGCCCCCAACCTCACACAGAGACCAGCCCCCAGCCTCACACACAGAGACCTGCCCCCAGCCTCACACAGAGACCAGCCCCAACCTCACACAGAGACTTGCCCTGCCCCCCATGTGTCACAAACAGAAACCTGCCCCCAGCCTCAAACAGGGACCTGCCCCCAGCCTCACACATGGACCTGCCCACAGCCTCACACACAGAGACCTACCCCCAGCATCACACACAGAGACCTGCCCCCAGCCTCACACAGGGGCTTACCCCAGCCTCACACAGGGACCTGCCGCCAGCCTCATACACAGAGACCTGCCCCCAGCCTCACACACGGAGAACTGCCCCCAGCCTCACACAGAGAGACCTGCCCCCAGCCTCACATACATAGACCTGCCCCCAAACTCACACAGAGACCTGCCCACAGCGTCACACAGGTACCTACCCCCAGCCTCACACAGGAACCTGCCCCCAGCCTCACACAGGGACCTGCCCCCAACCTCATACAGAGACCTGCCCCCATCCTCACACACAGAGACCTGCCCCCATCCTCACACACAGAGACCAGGCCCCAACCTCACACACAGAGAACTGCCCCCAGCCTCACACATGGACCTGCCCCCAGCCTCACACACAGAGAACTGCCCCCAGCCTCACACAGAGACCTGCCCCCAGCCTCACACAGAGACCTACCCCCAGCCTCACCCACAGGGACCTACCATCAGTCTCACACACAGAGACCTGCCCCCAGCCTAACACACAGAGACCTGCCCCCAGCCTCACACACAGGGACCTGCCCCCAGCCTCACACACAGTGACTTGCCCCCAGCTTCACACACAGAGACCTGCAACCCAACCTCACACAGAGTCCTGCCCCCAGCCTAATACACAGAGATCTGCCCCCAGCCTCACACAGAGACCTGCCACCAGCCTCATACAAACAGACCTCCCCAAATACTCACACAGGGACCTACCCCCAGCCTCACACAGGGACCTAGCCCCAGCCTCACACACAGAGACATTTCCCCACACTCACATACAGATATCTGCTCCCAGCCTCACATAGAGACCTGAACCCAGCCTCACTCAGGGACCTGACCCCAGCCTCACACACAGAGACCTGCCCCAAGCCTCACACACAGAGACCTGACCCCAGCCTCACACACAGAGACCTGCCCCCAGCCTCACACACAGGGACCTGCCCCCAACCTCACACAGAGACCTGCCCCCCATGTGTCACAAACAGAAAACTGCCCCCAGCCTCACACAGGGACCTGCCCCCAGCCTCACACATGGACCTGCCCCCAGACTCACACACAGTGACCTACCCCCAGCCTCACACACAGAGACCAGCCCCCAGCCTCACACAGGGACTTACCCCAGCCTCACACACAGAGACCTGCCCCCAGCCTCACACACAGAGACCTGCCCCCAGCCTCACACACAGAGAACTGCCCACAGCCTCACACAGGGACCTACCCCCAGCCTCACACAGAGAGACCTGCCCCCAGTGTCACACACAGAAACCTGCCCCCAGCCTCACACACAGAGACCTGCCCCCAGCCTCACACACAGTGACCTGTCCCCACCCTCACACACAGAGACCTGTCCCCACACTCACACACTGAGATCTGCCCCCAGCCTCACACAGAGACCTGCCCCCAGCCTCACACACAGAGACCTGTCCCCACACTCACACACAGAGACCTGTCCCCACACTCACACACAGAGATCTGCCCCCAGCCTCACACACAGGGACCTGCCCCCAGCCTCACACACAGGGACCTGCCCCCAGCATCACACACAGAGACCTGTCCCCACACTCACACACAGAGACCTGTCCCCACACTCACACACAGAGACCTGTCCCCACACTCACACACAGAGATCTGCCCCCAGCCTCACACAGAGACCTGACCCCAGCCTGACACACAGAGACCTGTCCCCAGCCTCACACAGGGACCTGTCCCCAATCACACACAGGGACCTGCCCCCAGCTTCACACAGAGACCTGCACCCAGCATCACACACAGGGACCTACCCCCAGCCTCACACAGAAAGACCTACCCCCAGTGTCACACACAGAGACCTGCCCCCAGTCAAACACACAAGAGGTCTGCCCCCAGTCAAACTCACAGAGAACTGCCCCAGCCTCACACAGAGACCTGCCCCCAGCCTCAGACAGGAACCAGACCCCAGCCTCACACAAAGAGACCTCACCAAATACTCACACAGGGACCTACCCCCAGCCTCACAAAGACATCTGCACCCAGCCTCACACAGGAACCAGACGCCAGCCTCACACAGAGACCTGTCCCCAGCCTCACACAGAGATCTGCCCCTAGCCTCACACAGGGACCTGCCCCCAGCCTCTCACAGAGACCTGCCCCCAGCCTCACACACAGAAACCTGCCCCCAGCCTCACACAAAGACCTGTCCCCAGCCTCACACAGGGACCTGCCCCCAGCCTCACAAAAGAGACCTGCCACCAGCCTCACACACAGAAACCTGCCCACAGCCTCACACTCAAACACTTGCCACCGACCTCACACACAGAGACCTGCCCCCAGCCTCACACACAGAGACCTGCCCTCAGCCTCACACAGGGACCTGCCCCCAGCCTCTCACACAGAGACCTGTCCCCAGTCTCACACACCGAGACCTGCCCCCAGCCTCACACACAGAGACCTGCCCCCAGCCTCTCACACGGAGACCTGCCCCTAGTCTCACACACCGAAACCTGCCCCCAGCCTCTCACACAGGGACCTGACCCCAGCCTCTCACACAGGGACCTGCCCCCAGCCTCACACAGTGACCTGCCCCCAACCTCACACACAGGGACCTGCCCCCAGCCTCACACAGGGACCTGCCCCCAACCTCACACAGAGACCTGCCTCCGTCCTCACACATAGGGACCTGCCCCCAGCCTCACACACAGAGACCTGCCCCCAGCCTCACACACAGAGACCTGCCCCAGCCTCACACATGGACCAGCCCCCAGCCTCACACAGGGACCTGCCCCCAGCCTCTCACACCGAGACCTGACCCCAGCCTCTCACACAGAGACCTGCCCCCAGTCTCACACCGAGACCTGACCCCAGCCTCACACACAGAGACCTGCCCCCACCCTCACACAGAGACCTGACCCCAGCCTCACACACAGAAACCTGCCCCCAGCCTCTCACACAGGGACCTGACCCCAGCCTCTCACACAGGGACCTGCCCCCAGCCTCACACAGTGACCTGCCCCCAACCTCACACACAGGGACCTGCCCCCAGCCTCACACAGGGACCTGCCCCCAACCTCACACAGAGACCTGCCTCCGTCCTCACACATAAGGACCTGCCCCCAGCCTCACACACAGAGACCTGCCCCCAGCCTCACACACAGAGACCTGCCCCAGCCTCACACATGGACCAGCCCCCAGCCTCACACAGGGACCTGCCCCCAGCCTCTCACACCGAGACCTGACCCCAGCCTCTCACACAGAGACCTGCCCCCAGTCTCACACCGAGACCTGACCCCAGCCTCACACACAGAGACCTGCCCCCACCCTCACACAGAGACCTGACCCCAGCCTCACACACAGAGACCTACCCCCAGCCTCACACAGAGACCTGACCCCAGCCTCACACAGAGACCTGCCCCAGTCAAACACACAGAGACCTGTCCCCAGCCTCACACACAGAGACAAGCCCCCAGCCTCACACAGCGACCTGCCCCCAGCCTCTCACACAGGGACCTGCCCACAGCCTCTCACACAGGGACCTGACCCAGGTCAAACACACAGAGACCTGTCCCCAGCCTCACACACAGAAACCTGCCCCCAGCCTCACACAGGGACCTGCCCCCAGCCTCTCACACAGGGAGCTGCCCACAGCCTCTCACACAAGGACCTGACCCCAGCCTCACACAGAGACCTGTCCCAGGTCAAACACACAGAGACCTGCACCCAGCCTCACACACAGAGACCTGCCCCCAGCCTCACACAGGGATCTGCCCCCAGCCGCACACACAGAGACCAGCCCCCAGCCTCACACACAGAGACCTGCCCCCAGCCTCACACACAGAGACCTGCCCCAGCATCACACAAAGACCTACCCCCAGCCTCACACACAGGGACCTGCCCCCAGCCTCACACACAGGGACCTACCCCCAGCCTCACACAGAAAGACCTACCCCCAGCCTCACACACAGAGACCTACCCCCAGCCTCACACAGAAAGACCTACCCCCAGTGTCACACACAGAGACCTGCCCCCAGTCAAACACACAAGAGACCTGCCCCCAGCCTCACACACAGAGTCCTGCCCCCAGACTCACACACAGGGACCTGCCCCCAACCTCACACAGAGACCTGCCCCCCATGTGTCACAAACAGAAAACTGCCCCCAGCCTCACACAGGGACCTGCCCCCAGCCTCACACATGGACCTGCCCCCAGACTCACACACAGAGACCTACCCCCAGCCTCACACACAGAGACCAGCCCCCAGCCTCACACAGGGACTTACCCCAGCCTCACACACAGAGACCTGCCCCCAGCCTCACACACAGAGACCTGCCCCCAGCCTCACACACAGAGAATTGCCCACAGCCTCACACAGGGACCTACCCCCAGCCTCACACAGAGAGACCTGCCCCCAGTGTCACACACAGAGACCTGCCCCCAGCGTCACACACAGAGACCTGCCCCCAGCCTCACACACAGAGACCTGTCCCCACCCTCACACACAGAGACCTGTCCCCACACTCACACACTGAGATCTGCCCCCAGCCTCACACAGAGACCTGCCCCCAGCCTCACACACAGAGACCTGTCCCCACACTCACACACAGAGACCTGTCCCCACACTCACACACAGAGATCTGCCCCCAGCCTCACACACAGGGACCTGCCCCCAGCCTCACACACAGGGACCTGCCCCCAGCATCACACACAGAGACCTGTCCCCACACTCACACACAGAGACCTGTCCCCACACTCACACACAGAGACCTGTCCCCACACTCACACACAGAGATCTGCCCCCAGCCTCACACAGAGACCTGACCCCAGCCTCACACACAGAGACCTGTCCCCAGCCTCACACAGGGCCCTGTCCCCAATCACACACAGGGACCTGCCCCCAGCCTCACATAGGGACCTGCCCCCAGCTTCACACAGAGACCTGCACCCAGCATCACACACAGGGACCTACCCCCAGCCTCACACAGAAAGACCTACCCCCAGTGTCACACACAGAGACCTGCCCCCAGTCAAACACACAAGAGACCTGCCCCCAGTCAAACTCACAGAGAACTGCCCCAGCCTCACACAGAGACCTGTCCCCAGCCTCAGACAGGAACCAGACCCCAGCCTCACACACAGAGACCTCACCAAATACTCACACAGGGACCTACCCCCAGCCTCACAAAGACATCTGCACCCAGCCTCACACAGGAACCAGACGCCAGCCTCACACAGAGACCTGTCCCCAGCCTCACACAGAGATCTGCCCCTAGCCTCACACACAGAGACCTGCCCCCAGCCTCACACAGAGACCTGCCCCCAGCCTCACACACAGAGACCTGCCCCCAGCCTCACACAGGGACCTGCCCCCAGCCTCTCACAGAGACCTGCCCCCAGCCTCAAAACAGAGACCTGCCCCCAGCCTCAAAACAGAGACCTGCCCCCAGCCTCACACAAAGAGACCTGCCACCAGCCTCACACACAGAAACCTGCCCACAGCCTCACACTCAAACACTTGCCACCGACCTCACACACAGAGACCTGCCCCCAGCCTCACACACAGAGACCTGACCCCAGCCTCACACAGAGACCTGCCCCAACCTCACACAGAGACCTGCCCTGCCCCCCATGTGTCACAAACAGAAACCTGCCCCCAGCCTCAAACAGGGACCTGCCCCCAGCCTCACACATGGACCTGCCCACAGCCTCACACACAGAGTCCTACCCCCAGCATCACACACAGAGACCTGCCCCCAGCCTCACACAGGGGCTTACCCCAGCCTCACACAGGGACCTGCCGCCAGCCTCATACACAGAGACCTGCCCCCAGCCTCACACACGGAGAACTGCCCCCAGCCTCACACAGAGAGACCTGCCCCCAGCCTCACATACACAGACCTGCCCCCAGCCTCACACAGAGACCTGCCCCCATCCTCACACACAGAGACCTGCCCCCAGCCTCACATACATAGACCTGCCCCCAACCTCACACAGAGACCTGCCCACAGCGTCACACAGGTACCTACCCCCAGCCTCACACAGAGACCTACCCCCGGCTTCACATACAGAGACCTGCACCCATCCTCACACACGGAGACCTGCCCCCATCCTCACACACAGAGACTAGGCCCCAACCTCACACACAGAGAACTGCCCCCAGCCTCACACATGGACCTGCCCCCAGCCTCACACACAGAGAACTGCCCCCAGCCTCACACAGAGACCTGCCCCCAGCCTCACACAGAGACCTACCCCCAGCCTCACACACAGGGACCTACCATCAGTCTCACACACAGAGACCTGCCCCCAGCCTAACACACAGAGACCTGCCCCCAGCCTAACACACAGGGACCTGCCCCCAGCCTCACACACAGTGACTTGCCCCCAGCCTCACACACAGAGACCTGCAACCCAGCCTCACACAGAGACCTGCCCCCAGCCTAATACACAGAGATCTGCCCCCAGCCTCACACAGAGACCTGCCACCAGCCTCACACAAACAGACCTCCCCAAATCCTCACACAGGGACCTACCCCCAGCCTCACACACAGAGACATTTCCCCACACTCACATACAGATATCTGCCCCCAGCCTCACATAGAGACCTGAACCCAGCCTCACACAGGGACCTGACCCCAGCCTCACACACAGAGACCTGCCCCAAGCCTCACACACAGAGACCTGACCCCAGCCTCACACACAGAGACCTGCCCCCAGCCTCACACACAGAGATCTGTCCCCAGAATCACACAGGGACCTACCATCAGCCTCACACAGAGACCTGCCCCCAGCCTCACACACAGAGACCTACCCCCTGCCTCACACACAATAGACCCACCCCCAGCCTAACACACAGTGACCTGACTCCAGCCTCACACACAGAGACCTGCCCCCAGCCTCTCACACGGAGACCTGCCCCCAGTCTCAGACACCGAGACCTGTCCCCAGCCTCTCACACCGAGACCTGCCCCCAGCCTCACACAGGGACCTGCCCCCAGCCTCTCACACATGAGACCTGCCCCCAGTCTCACACACCGAGACCTGCCCCCAGCCTCACACACAGAGACCTGCCCCCAGCCTCTCACACGGAGACCTGCCCCTAGTCTCACACACCGAGTCCTACCCCCAGCATCACACACAGAGACCTGCCCCCAGCCTCACACAGGGGCTTACCCCAGCCTCACACAGGGACCTGCCGCCAGCCTCATACACAGAGACCTGCCCCCAGCCTCACACACGGAGAACTGCCCCCAGCCTCACACAGAGAGACCTGCCCCCAGCCTCACATACACAGACCTGCCCCCAGCCTCACACAGAGACCTGCCCCCATCCTCACACACAGAGACCTGCCCCCAGCCTCACATACACAGACCTGCCCCCAGCCTCACACAGAGACCTGCCCCCATCCTCACACACAGAGACCTGCCCCCAGCCTCACATACATAGACCTGCCCCCAACCTCACACAGAGACCTGCCCACAGCGTCACACAGGTACCTACCCCCAGCCTCACACAGAGACCTACCCCCGGCTTCACATACAGAGACCTGCACCCATCCTCACACACGGAGACCTGCCCCCATCCTCACACACAGAGACTAGGCCCCAACCTCACACACAGAGAACTGCCCCCAGCCTCACACATGGACCTGCCCCCAGCCTCACACACAGAGAACTGCCCCCAGCCTCACACAGAGACCTGCCCCCAGCCTCACACAGAGACCTACCCCCAGCCTCACACACAGGGACCTACCATCAGTCTCACACACAGAGACCTGCCCCCAGCCTAACACACAGAGACCTGCCCCCAGCCTCACACACAGGGACCTGCCCCCAGCCTCACACACAGTGACTTGCCCCCAGCCTCACACACAGAGACCTGCAACCCAGCCTCACACAGAGACCTGCCCCCAGCCTAATACACAGAGATCTGCCCCCAGCCTCACACAGAGACCTGCCACCAGCCTCACACAAACAGACCTCCCCAAATCCTCACACAGGGACCTACCCCCAGCCTCACACACAGAGACATTTCCCCACACTCACATACAGATATCTGCCCCCAGCCTCACATAGAGACCTGAACCCAGCCTCACACAGGGACCTGACCCCAGCCTCACACACAGAGACCTGCCCCAAGCCTCACACACAGAGACCTGACCCCAGCCTCACACACAGAGACCTGCCCCCAGCCTCACACACAGAGATCTGTCCCCAGAATCACACAGGGACCTACCATCAGCCTCACACAGAGACCTGCCCCCAGCCTCACACACAGAGACCTACCCCCTGCCTCACACACAATAGACCTACCCCCAGCCTAACACACAGTGACCTGACCCCAGCCTCACACACAGAGACCTGCCCCCAGCCTCTCACACGGAGACCTGCCCCCAGTCTCAGACACCGAGACCTGTCCCCAGCCTCTCACACCGAGACCTGCCCCCAGCCTCACACAGGGACCTGCCCCCAGCCTCTCACACGGAGACCTGCCCCCAGTCTCACACACCGAGACCTGCCCCCAGCCTCACACACAGAGACCTGCCCCCAGCCTCTCACACGGAGACCTGCCCCTAGTCTCACACACCGAGACCTGCCCCCGGCCTCTCACACAGGGACCTGCCCCCAGCCTCTCACACAGGGACCTGCCCCCAGCCTCACACAGGGACCTGCCCCCAACCTCTCACACCGAGACCTGACCCCAGCCTCTCACACAGAGACCTGCCCCCAGTCTCACACCGAGACCTGACCCCAGCCTCACACACAGAGACCTGCCCCCAGCCTCACACAGAGACCTGACCCCAGCCTCACACACAGAGACCTGTCCCCACACTCACACACAGAGATCTGCCCCCAGCCTCACACAGAGACCTGACCCCAGCCTCACACACAGAGACCTGTCCCCACACTCACACACAGAGATCTGCCCCCAGCCTCACACAGAGACCTGACCCCAGCCTCACACACAGAGACCTGTCCCCAGCCTCACACAGGGACCTGGCCCCAGTCACACACAGGGACCAGCCCCCAGCCTCACAAAGAGACCTGTCCCCAGTCAAACACACAGAGACCTGTCCCCAGCCTCACACACAGAGACAAGCCCCCAGCCTCACACAGGGACCTGCCCCCAGCCATTCACACAGTGACCTGACCCCAGCCTCACACAGAGACCTGTCCCAGGTCAAACACACAGAGACCTGCCCCCAGCCTCACACACAGACCTGCCCCCAGTCAAACACACAGGGACCTACCCCCAGCCTCACACACAGGGACCTGCCACCAGCCTCAGACAGGAACCAGACCCCACACTCACACAGATACCTGGCCCCAAACTCACACACAGAGACCTACCCCCAGCCTCACACACAGAAACCTGCCCCCAGCCTCACACAGAGACCTACCCCCAAGCCTCACACACAGGGACCGGCCCCCAGCCTCAGACAGGAACCAGACCTCACACTCACACAGAGACCTGGCCCCAAACACACACACAGAGACCTACCCCCAGCCTCACACACAGAAACCTGCCCCCAGCCTCACACAGTCACCTACCCCCAAGCCTCACACACAGGGACCTGCCCCCAGCCTCACACAGAGACCTGCCCCCCATGAGTCACAAACAGAAAACTGCCCCCAGCCTCACACAGGGACCTACCCCCAGCCTCACACAGGGACCTGTCCCCAATCATACACGGGGACCAGCCCCCAGCCTCACACAGGGACCTGCCCCCAGCCTCACACAGGGACCTGTCCCCAATCATACACAGGGACCTGCCCCCAGCCTCAGACAGGAACCAGACCCCAGCCTCACACACAGAGACCTCCCCAAATCCACACACAGGGACCTACCCACAGCCTCACACAGAGATCTGCACCCAGCTTCACACAGGAACCAGACCCCAGCCTCACACAGAGACCTGTCCCCAGCCTCACACAGAGATCGGCCCCTAGGCTCACACAGGGACCTGCCCCCAGCCTCACACACCGGGACCTGTCCCCACACTCACACACAGAGACCTGTCCACACACTCACACACAGAGATCTGCCCCCAGCCTCACACAGAGACCTGACCCCAGCCTCACACACAGGGACCTGCCCCCAGCCTCACACACAGGGACCTGCCCCCAGCATCACACACAGAGACCTGTCCCCAGCCTCACACACAGGGACCTGCCCCCAGCATCACACACAGAGACCTGCCCCCAGTCTCACACAGAGACCTGACCCCAGCCTCACACACAGAGACCTGCCCCCAGCCTCACACAGAGACCTGCACCCAGCCTCACACACGGACCTGCCCCCAGCCTCACACACAGGGACCTGTCCCCAGCCTCACACACAGAGACCTGCCCCCAGCCTCACACAGAGACCTGACCCCAGCCTCACACACAGAGACCTGCCCCCAGCCTCACACAGAGACCTGACCCCAGCCTCACACACAGAGACCTGCCCCCAGCCTCACACAGAGACCTGCACCCAGCCTCACACACGGACCTGCCCCCAGCCTCACACACAGGGACCTGTCCCCAGCCTCACACACAGAGACCTGCCCCCAGCCTCACACAGAGACCTGACCTCAGGCTCACACAGAGACCTGACCCCAGCCTCACACAGGGACCTGCCCCCGGCCTCTCACAGAGACCTGTCCCCACACTCACACACAGAGATCTGCCCCCAGCCTCACACAGAGACCTGACCTCAGCCTCACACAGAGACCTGACCCCCAGCCTCACATAGGGACCTGCCCCCAGCCTCACACAGAGACCTGACCCCAGCCTCACTCAGAGACCTGTCCCCAGCCTCACACACAGAGACAAGCCCCCAGCCTCACACAGGGACCTGCCCCCAGCCTCTCACACAGGGACCTGCCCACAGCCTCTCACACAGGGACCTGACCCAGGTCAAACACACAGAGACCTGTCCCCAGCCTCACACACAGAAACCTGCCCCCAGCCTCTCACACAGGGACCTGCCCACAGCCTCTCACACAGGGACCTGACCCCAGCCTCACACAGAGACCTGTCCCAGGTCAAACACACAGAGACCTGCACCCAGCCTCACACACAGAAACCTGCCCCCAGTCAAACACACAGGGACCTACCCTCAGCCTCACACACAGGGACCTGCCACCAGCCTCAGACAGGAACCAGACCCCACACTCACACAGAGACCTGGCCCCAAACTCACACACAGTGACCTACCCCCAGCCTCACATAGAGCGACCAGCCCCCAGCATCACAAAGAGAACTGCCCCCAGCCTCACACAGGGACCTGTCCCCAATCATACACAGGGACCAGCCCCCAGCCTCACACAGGGACCTGCCCCCAACCTCACACAGAGACCTGCCCCCAGCCTCTCACACAATAGACCCACCCCCAGCATCACACAGGGACCTACCCCCAGCCTCACACACAGAGACCTGCCACCAACCTCACACAGAGACCTGCCCCCAGCCTCACACAGGGACCTGCCCCCAACCTCACACAGAGACCTGCCCCCATCCTCACACATAGGGACCTACCCCCAGCCTCACACACAGAGACCTGCCCCCAGCCTCACACACAGAGACCTGCCCCCAGCCTCACACACAGAGACCTGACCCCAGCCTCACACACAGAAACCCACCCCCAGCATCACACAGGGACCTGCCCCCAGCCTCAGACAGGAACCAGACCCCAGCCTCACACACAGAGACCTGCCCCCAGCCTCACACAGGGACCTGCCCCCAGCCTCAGAGAGGAACCAGACCCCAGCCTCACACAGGGACCTGACACCAGCCTCACTCACAGTGACCTGCCTCCAGCCTAATACAAAAACCCACCCCCAGCCTCACACAGAGACCTGACCCCAGCCTCACACAGAGACCTGCCCCCAGCCTCACACACAGAGACCTGCCCCCAGCCTCAGACAGGAACCAGACCCCAGCCTCACACAGAGACCTGACCCCAGCCCCACACAGAGAACTGACCCCAGCCTCACACACACAGACCTCCCCAAATCCTCACACTGACACCTACCCTAATCCTCACACACAGAGACCTGTCCCCACACTCACACACAGAGATCTGCCCCCAGCCTCACACAGAGACCTGACCCCAGCCTCACACACAGTGACCTGCCCCCAGCCTCACACAGAGACCTACTCCCAGCCTCAGACAGAGAGACCTGCCCCCAGCCTCACACACAGAGACCTGCCCCCAGCCTCACACACAGAGACCTGCCCCCAGCATCACACACAGAGACCAGCCCACAGCCTCACACACAGAGACCTGCCCCCAGCCTCACACAGAGACCTGACCCCAGCCTCACACACAGTGACCTGCCCCCAGCCTCACACAGAGACCTACTCCCAGCCTCACACACAGAGACCTGCCCCCAGCCTCACACACAGAGACCTGCCCCCAGCATCACACACAGAGACCAGCCCACAGCCTCACACACAGAGACCTGCCCCCAGCCTCACACACAGAGACCTGCCCCCAGCCTCACACACAGAGACCAGCCCACAGCCTCACACAGGGACCTACCCCCAGCCTCACACAGAGACCAGCCACCAGCCTCACACACAGAGACCTGCCCCGCACACACACATAGGGACCTGCCCCCAGCCTCAGACAGGAACCAGACCCCAGCCTCACACAGAGACCTGCCCCCAGCCTCACACAGAGACCTGCCCCCAGCCTCACAAAGAGACCTAACCCCATCTCACACAGAGACCTGCCCCCAGCCTCACACACAGGGACCTGCCCCCAGCCTCACACACAGGGACCTGACCCCAGCCTCACACAGGGACCTGCCCCCAACCTCACACAGAGACCTGCCCCCAGCCTCACACATTGACCTGCCCCCAGCCTCACACACAGAGACCTGCCCCCAGCCTCACACACAGAGACCTGCCCCCTGCCTCACACACAGAGACCTGCCCCCAGCCTCACACAGAGACCTGCCCCCAGCCTCACACACAGAGACCTGCCCCCTGCCTCACACACGGAGACCTGCCCCCAGCCTCACACAGAGACCTGCCCCCAGCCTCACACAGAGACCTACCCCCATCTCATACAGGGATCAGCCCCCAGCCTCACACAGAGACCAGCCCCCAGCCTCACATTCAGGGACCTCACCACAACATCACACACAGAGACCTGCCCCCTGCCTCATACCCAGAGACATACCCCCAGCCTCACACAGATACCTGCACCCAGCCTCACACACAGTGACCTGCCCCCAGCCTCACACACAGAGACCTGCCCCCTGCCTCACACACAGAGACCTGCCCCCAGCCTCACAAAGAGACTTGCCCCCAGCCTCACACAGAGACCTGCCCCCAGCCTCACACAGAGACCTACCCCCATCTCACACAGTGACCTGCCCTCATTCTTACACAGAGACCTACCCCCAGCCTCACACACAGGGACCTGCCCCCAGCCTCACACAGGGACCTGTCCCCAGCCTCACACAGGGACCTGTCCCCAGCCTCACACAGAGACCTGTCCCCAGCCTCACACAGAGATCTGCCCCCAGATTCGCTTCAAGTCGATCTGCGAATTTTGGCATCTTTATTTTCCACATCAAATCTGTAACATAGCAACCATGTCTACTGCTGGGCTGAGAGAATGTCAATGGGAAAAAGGTTCACTATTCTGACAGTTCTACTCCCGCTATTCTGCAGGAGGTGGCAGAACCTAGGCTTGACGTGCACAGTAGGGTGCACTCTCACCACTGTGTCAGAAATGTTGTCAGTTCATATCAGCGTCTTGAGCACATAATCCTGGTCGACACTCCCAGTGGCATACTGAGGGAGTACCGCATCGTCAGAGGGGCAGTACTGAGGGAGTGCTGCACTTTTGGAATTTCAGTACTGATAGAGTGCTGCAGTGTTGTAGGGTCAGTATTGAGGCAGTCCCGCACTGTCGGAGGGTCAGTACTGAGGGAGTGCTGCACTGTCAGAGTGTCAGTACTGAGGGAGTGCTGCACTGTCAGAGGGTCAGAACTGAGGGAGTGCTGCACTGTCAGAGGGGCAGTACTTAAGGCACTCTGCATTGTCGAAGGGTCAGTACTGAGGGAGTGCTGCACTTTTGGAATTTCAGTACTGAGGGAGTGCTACGCTGTCAAAGGGTCAGTACTGAGGGAATGCACCACTCTCGGAATTTCAGTACTGAGGGAGTGCTGCACTGTCGGATGATTAGTGCTGAGGGAGTGCTGCACTGTCGGATGATTAGTGATGAGGGAGTGCTGCACTGTCGGATGATTACTGCTGAGGGAGTGCTGCACTGTAGGATGGTCAGTGCTGAAGAAGCAGCGCACTGTCGGAGGATCAGTGTAGAAGGAGTGCTGTACTGGCAGAACTTCAGTACTGAGCGAGTGCTTGACTGGCGGGATCAGCAGTGAGGGAATACTGCGCTGTTGGAGAGGCCATCATTCATTAAAGCGAGACTCTCTCCGCCCTCTTGGGTGGAAGTGAAAAATTCCACAGCCATGGCCACTAGTTCGGAAGAGCGGGATGAGTTTTCCCTGGTGTCCTGGCCAATATTTGTTCCTCAACTAAGATCATCAACAACAGATTAAACAGTTATTACAATGCGGGATCAAGCTGTGCTTCATTTGGTTGTCTGGCTTCCTCTGTTACTATAGTAAGGGCACTTCAAAGTCTACTTCTTTGGCTAAACAACGCTTTGCGACATCCCCAATTGTGAAAGGTGCTACAGCAATGCAAGCCCTTTCGTTCAGATGAAAAGGAGTTTTCTTTTTTAAAAAGAAAAGCTCCCATTAGGGGAGCAACAGTTACAATATCAAACCCTACCACTGTTGGCTCTTACAGCTGCTGTCTGCGGCTATCACTGCTATCAAATCCCCCACCTCTCCCACCCCCTGATATCTCTCATCCCGCTCCCTTCATCTCAACCAAAATCGGCAAAATCCGAACTGGTTTCAATTGGATCCAGGGGAAGATTTTGGATGCTTGTCCTTCATTGGGATGGTCCCTTTGGTATCAACCCAACTTAGAGGCAGAGTTTGTGGAGCAAAGCAGATTGCGGGGCGGGGTTGGGGGGGGGTGGTGGGTGGTGTTGGGGGGGGTTGGTGGGGGGGTGCGGTGGGGAGTGGGGGGGTTGCTCAGGCTGGGAGCAGGTTTACCCAACCCAGGCAATGCGGGAGAGAGAGGAGAGGCAAGGGGCCTTGCATTCAACATGTGAAATGTGCCTGGAACTGGATTTCAAGAGTTAATGTCAAGGTTTTTATATATTTTTTGTGGCTCCATTGAGCAGACATTTTTGATCGTATTGCCCGTTTTGTAGTTGCACCAGCTTGTTGCCATGGCAACGAGTGGGCTCCAATGGCTTAGTTGCTAAGAGACCAACATTGTAGATGAGTAATAAACATGTAAAAAAAATGTAAGAATCTTCACTTGGCATAGGGTGGGCGGTGAGGAAAGAGTGCACTGCGTTTTGCTTTTTCAAAACAACAAGAAAACAATCCCTGTTGATACCTCAGAGCCAGGGAAATTCAGAAAATGGATGAAGACAATCAGTAGGAAAATTCGTGCACATCCATGGATTCCCTTTGACGTCACAGGGCTGACAGCACAACAACTGGCATTTATATAGCGCCTTAAACCTGGTTAAAAACATCCCAAGGCACTGTACAGGAGGCGAATATCAATCAAAAATGTGACTGGGCCACATGAGGAGAAATTAGGGACAGGTAACCAAAAGCTTGGTCAAAGAGGTAGGTTTTAAGTCGTTTCTTAAAGGAGGTGAAAGAGAGATGGAGAAGTTCAGGGAGGGAATTCCAGAGCTTAGGGCCCCAGGCAGCTGAAGGCACGGACGCCAATGGTAGAGCGATGGGAATCGGGAGATGGTCAAGAGGCCGGAATTGGAGGAGCGCAGAGATCTTGGAGTTGGCCAACAAGACTCACAAGTTCATTTGCTCACCAGGAAGCAATAAGGTTGCCAATTCAGAGTTATTCGTGTTGCACTGCAGGAGGGTCCATGTCCTCCATGGTAACATGTCCAAATCCTGTGGCACAAGATACTGGGGAGGTGATGGAGCGGATGCTGGTCAAACTTTTTTGTCTTGACTGGTGTCATTCAAGCTGCACCCATCCAGGCAAGTGGAGAGCATTCCATCACACTCCTGATTTGTGTCTTGTAGGTGTAGTGTCTTGGGGAGTCAGGAGGTGAATCACCCAGTGTCGAGGCACTGGTTATGGTTAATCAGCTCCGTTTGGGTGGGCCACATCGTCCACATGCCTGACGCAAGATTCCCAAAGTAAGCTCTCTACTCCGAACTTCGTCACGTCAAGCGGTTACCAGGAGGGCAGAGGGACGTTCTCAAAGCCTCCTGGAAAAAAATGCAACATCCCCACCCATCTGTGGGAGTCTCTTGCTCGAGACCACCCAAACTGGAGGAGAGGCATCCGCAAAGGTGCCAACCATTTCAAGCGTCACCCAAAGACCCAGCCAGAGGCCGAATGCAAACAGCGAAGGGAGCGTACCAAAATCCAAGCATCCCACCCAACTACTTCATCAAACATGACCTGCCCCGCCTGAGGCAGAGTAGGCAGATCCAGCATTGGCGAAGTTAGTCACCTCAGGCTCACACCACGAGTGGAACAAAGTCATCCTCGATCCTGAGGGACTGCCTAAGGAAAAGATGAGTGCAGAATTCTCAGCCTCTGACCTGCTCTAGTAACCATAGTACACATATACGGCTAGTCCAGTCGTGTTTCTGATCAGTGGTGACCCCTACTTTTTTATTGGCCTGACCCTTCCTTGCATGAGAGATAATGGACTCGCAGCAGACAATCCATTTAGGTTGGGGGGTGGGGGGGGTCTTCATTTAGTGCATCTTTGCTGATGGCTCTGAAGGTCAATCCTTGAGACAGGTTCTGCCATAAGTGCCGGGTGTGGAGCTACTGAAGAATGTTGTGGGTTGTTGTTTTTCGCCTTGGCACCTGTTGCCAAGCCGTTGTAGTCACTGGTCATCATGGTGGTGCACGCCAGCCCACACGAGGGGTATCACCATTATCCTCTTCCACCAGCTGGTGACTCCCTGGTTCAAGCGTCGATGCTTTGGGTCTTCATGCCGTTTCATGCTTGCCAGCATCCTTGAAGTGGTGTCTTGGGCGCCACACTAGTCTTCAGGCTCTGGCTACCTCAGCATACTGACAGGCCTTGGGTATGCGACCATCTTGTGGATGTACCCAAGCCAAAGAAGATGCCTCTGCTGGCTGTGTGCTAACACGCTTGAGAGCTCTGCCCGAGAGGACTGTCACATTCATGACTTTGTCCTGCCAGGATCTACCCATAATACACTGCAGACAGCAAAGATGGAAACTGTTCAGCTTCTATTCCTGGTAGCTGTAAGTCGGCCATGTGTCAGGTTCATACACAGCAAGGTGTTGAGAACGTACGCCTTATAAGTCATCAGCTTGGTCTTAAGGGTCAGCTTTATGTTATCCTACGTGTGTTTTGCAAATCGGCCAAAGCTGCTGTTCCTATGCGTACATCAAGTTCTGCATCAAGGGACAGATAGTCTGTCACCATAGACCCGAGGTAGCACAATTATCTAACCACTTCCAGCGGGGTGTTATTTAGTTAGGTAAGAGATGGAAATGCAACAACTTGTCTCATGACCACGGTTTTCCTGATGATTATAGTCAGGGAGAACAAGTTACAGGCATGGGAGAGACCATGGTGACCTCCAGGATGTTGATAATGGGGGATTCAGCAATAGTAATGCCGTGCAACGTCAAGGGGAGATGTTTAGATTCTCTTTTGTCATTGGGATGGTCATTGACTGGCACTTGCCCAGGCCTTGGTGCATATGGACACAGACTGCTTCAATATCCGAAGAGTTGCAAATGGTACCGAACTCTGCACAATCATCAGCGCACATCTCCACTTCTGACCTTATGATGGAGGAAAAGGTATTGATGAATCAGCTGAAGGTGATTGGCCCTGAGGAACTCTTGCAACGATGCCCTGGTACTAATATGATTGACCTCCACAACCGTCTTCCTTTGTGCTGGGTACGACTCTAACCAGTGGAGAACTTCCTCCCACCCCATTGTCCATCAGCTTCAATTTTACTCAGGTTCCTTAGTGCTAGACTTGGTCAAATGCTTCCTTGATGTCAAGGGCAGTGTCTCTCAACTCAGCTCTGGAATTCAGCTCATTTGACCATGTTGGGACCAAGGCTATAATGAGGTGGGAGCCAAATGGCCCTGGCAGAATCCAAACTGAGCATTAGGTTATTGCTAAGTGCCACTTGATAACACTGTCAACAACCCCTTCCATCGCTTTGCTGACGATCGTGAGTGGGTGGATGAGGTTGATAATTGGCCGGATTGGGTACACCCTGCTTTTTGTGGACAGACACAGATTGAGAGCATTTTGGTGCCTTGAGGTCTGCATCCAGATGAAAGTGGAGAAGGCCAAAACATCCTCTCTTTAACTAAAGCCCAGCACCTCAGACCCCAAGTTGCCAATCAAATTGCTTAGCCAAACCATCATTCATCACAATGTTCTTGGACCTGATACACACCAATCAATCTAGGACTACTACTGTTCTTTCCATAAGATATCAATCTCAGACAGACACCATGTTCCTCATCCCACTTCATTTCATCCTTAATGAAGATTACAAAGAGAAGAATGCAAAACAAGATTCATTTTTAGAGGGACAGAATTTTAAAACAGAGATGTTTTGCTAGACTTGCATCGAGCCTTGGTTAGACCACACTCGGAGTGCTGTGCGCAACTCTGGTCTCTGTTATATAATTTGCACTGGAGAAGGTGCAAAAATGATTCGCAAGGGATGATGAACAGAATCAGGAAATTCTGCACAGACTGGAGTTCTTTCTCCTCGAAAGGAGAAAGCTAAGGTTTGTCCTGATAGAGATCTTTAAAATTAGGATGTGGTTTCGATAGGATAGATATAGTTTCCACTTGTGGGGGAGATCAGAACTAATGGCCATAAACATAAAATAAGAATGGAAAATGCTGGAAAGACTCAGCACATCAGGCAACATCTGTGGTGAGAAACAGAATTAACATTTCCAGTCAATGACCCTTCATCAGAACATCGATCTGAAACATGAACTCTGCTTCTCGCTCCAACATCTGCAGCATTTTGCTTTTCCATTACGATCAATATAAAACAGTCACTAATAAATCCAATGGGGAATTCAGGAGAAACTTCTTTACCCAGAGAGTGATGAGAATGTGGAACTCGCTCCCACAGGGAGTGGTTGAGGTGAATTGTGTTAGAAATCCATATCTCCAAGAACAATTTGTTTTTTTTTAATTGGAAAGACATTGAGCTATTTGAACTTTCTTAGGAACCGACCTGGGTTTTTTTTGAAAGGGTTATAAGTTTACTGTGGACTGTGAGCAGGCTGCTTTCTTCCAAGAAATCACATGACTTCAGCCAAAATGACCAGCAAGACACTTGAGCAGATAAGAGATATTTATATCTGAGCTTTAGTTTCTGGTGGGAAAAAAAACTGCTGCTTCCAGGCTGTGGGGCCCTGCTGACTTTCTGGAAAACACTTGACCTGAGATGAATTCTGTTTGAACATATTTTTTTGAACTCAGTGTTTTTGGGAGCAAACCAAGAAGGAAGGTTGCACTCTCTCTCCTGGTCTTGTCTGGTGTTCAGTGTGTGTCCAACTTCAGCCAGAGAACCCTCATCTCAGTATAGTTCATCAGCATCTGGAAGCCTGTCAAGGTGCAGCCAGAGAGAGTTCCCAAGGACAGTAATACACCGAAGCTCCTTTGTAAAGGACTTCTAGACAACTACCTTGACTAGTGAGTCATCTTAGCACACCGGACCACCAGAACATCAGCATCAAAACCCTTCAAACCTTATCCTTTTTCATAAAGTGTTCTCACTGGGAACACATTTTTTTCCTTATGCCAACCTCTGCAGGGACCCTATTTGTTTTGTCCTTTCTTTTGTGCATGTGCATGTGTTGGGATTTAAAAGGGGCATAGTTATACTTCCAGATTAGAAATTGCATGTTCACCCGTTCTTGCAACTTGATTAATAAATGTTTTGTTCTTTTGTTAAAAGTTCATCAGCTGACTCCTGTGACTCTGTTCAGTAGCCACTCTCCATGTATCTAAACAAAAAAAAAGTTAGGATCTATCAAGCCAGGTTGCGCCCTGGGATCAGGCTTGTCCAGGGGTAACATCAGCTGGGATCATAACACTATGAATGTGTGGATGTGAGGCTTAGTCTTGGAGTGACACTACTTCCCACAATCTAATAGCTTACTCACTGCCTCAACCCATCCATGCAGAATAGTTACTTGGGACAGATACTAAAGGCTAGCCGAAATCCTGTGGCATATCCCAGAAGGAATCACAGAATGATACATTCGGCCCATCATGATGCCTGTGCTGGCTCTTTGAAAGACCTATCCAATTAATCCCATTAACCTCGCCCTGCCCTTTCCTGAATAATCCTGAAATTTTTCCCTTTCATGTATTTACCCAATTGCCTTTTAAAAGTTACGATTGAATCTGCTTCTGCTGCCCAGATCACAACAATTCGCTGTGTAAAAAAAATTCTCTCATCTCCCACTCTGGTTCTTTTGTCAATTACCTTCAATCTGTAGTTACCGATCCCTCCCCCCGTCCCCACATAAGAACATTATAAATAGAAGCAGGAGTAGGCCACATGGCCCATTGAGCCTGCTCTGCCATTCAATAAAATCATGGCAGATCTTAGGCTTCAACTCCATTTTCCTGCCCGCTCCCTGCATCCCTTAATTCTCTGAGAGCCAAAAATCTGTCTATCCCAGCGTTAAACGTACTCAACGATGGAGCATCCACAACCCTCTGCGGCAGAGAATTCCAAAGATTCACAGCCCTTTGCATGAAGAAATTTCTCCTCATCCCACTCCTAAATGATCGATCCCTTATCCTGAGACTGTGCCCCCGTGTTTTAGATTCCCCCGACCAGCGGATACAATCTCTCAGCGTCCACCCTATCAAGCCCTTTCAGAACTTTTACGGTTTCAATGAGATCACCCCTCATTCTTCTAAACTCCAGAGAATATGGGCCCAATTTACTCAGCCTCTCATCACAGGACAACCCCCTCAACCCAGGGACCAATTCGGTGAACCTTGGCTGTCCCACTTAGAAACGGGTTTCTCCTTGCTTACTCCATCCAAACCCCTCATGATTTTGAACGCCTCGATTCAATCTCCCCCTTAACCTTCTCTGTTCTAAGGAGGACAATCCAGCTTCTCTAGGCTCTAGTCAACATGTTGAAAAGAGGCGTGGGGGAGCAGGGAAGAAGTGTGAAGGCAAGAGCAAAGTAAAGGTGATTCAATTATGGATGAACCAACTTGCAAGGAATTCTGCTCAGGGAACCCATTATTAAAAGCAATTTGATTTTTTAAGCGTAAAATCATCTTGGCAGTGTCATCAGTAAATGTCAAAATTTCGCATGAGGTATTTACTCGAGAACAAGAAATAAGTTATTATATTTGAGCTGTTTGTTTAGCAAGTACACATCAGTGTGTGTCCTGAAAAGTGCCCAGTCTGCCTCAGATTACCTTGGAAGGGCAAGTTTTCTCAAAAAATTGAGCAACAACTGGTGAAGTCAACTGTTTCACGCTGCTACTATGTAGTAGCCACACAAAGGGTATTCGCCACTAACAGGGTGTTGCCATCAAGCCAAAAAGACGTTCTGCCTATCACGCAAATGGGTAATGTGGTAGATGAATTTCAGTGCCAATGTGATGCTAAGTATGTAGACTGTTTGTCCCAAAAGCTGGTGGTTTGTATCAAACAGCATGTCCCAGCCGTTGTTAGCAGCGGGCAGGGTACTGACCCTACCCAACCAGCCCGTGCTTGCAAAACTCAAACCACAGTGTCCAACATTAGATGTGATTCCGTGATTGGACAACATTTGCTAACCAGTGCTAAGAATTACGCTGACAACCAATTTACAATTGTCAGTCAGACTCCCAGTGTGGCGTATTTGCATGTACTGGAGGCTAATACACAGGGCCCGATTATTTGCAGACAGAAAGAACATGTACACACATTGCGCCTGTTTCAACTAAACAAAATAAGTGACAGCCATTCGCTGACTCATTCCTCAGGGCAATGCCTTGACCAATCAGGTTCAAGCTGCCTTGGTTAAATTCCAAACAATGGTTGGCAGTTAATTGTCAGTCACCATCACTGGTGCATTCAACATTGCAATGTCCCTGCCAATCAGAGTCCACTTGACAACCAATCAGCACTATTTACATACAGTACAAATTGTTGGTTTTCCCTATTATTGGTATTCTTGAAGTGTCCTGATGAGTGCAAGAAGAAAAGCTTCAACATGTCTTTTTTTAGCAGGACTCAAGTTCTGGTACTACCAAATTACTATATATTTAATTTAAGCAGGACATTTTGTTAAGATGAACAGCTGTAGCTCAATGGATAGCACTCTCACCTTTGAGTATTGAAGTCCCATTGCAGGACTTGAGCACAAAGATCTAGGCTGACACTCCAACACCACAGTGTCGGAGAGTCAGTACTGAGGGAGCACCGCACTGTTGGTGGGTCAGTACTGAGGGAATGTTGCACGGTCAGAGAGTCAGTACTGAGGGAGTGTCGGAGGGTCAGTACTGAGGGAGTGCTGCACTGTTGGAGGGTCAGTACTGAGGGATTTGCTGGCCTCTGTTTTTTTCTCTGAGCCCTCATCTTGGCCAGCTGAGCTTTTCATTTCTGTTCACCTCTTCCAGTGCCCTTCCAAACAGTCAGCTCCAGGGGTCACGGCCATCAGTAACCATCTCCCAGCTGTCAGTGTCAATATCTGCCATTTTCATGTCTCACTTGCAGGTGTCCTTGTAGTGGAGGTATTGACGTCCAGGAGATTGTGACCCAGTGGCCAGCTCACCCACCATACAGACGGTCTTTGGATATATGGCAGGCATTTATCTAATGAACATGGCGGAGTCAGCACATACATCGCTGGCTTAGCAATGGGCGTATGCTGATGGAATTAGCACACTCCAGGGCCTCTGAGTTGGTGACCTTGTCCTGCCAAGAGACACCAAGGATAGATCTGAGACAGCGAAGGCAGAAATTGTTTAGCCTTTTCTTCTACCTAGCATATGTTATCCAGGTCTCGCCACTATAGAGGAATGCACTGAGGATGCAGGCTTGGTAGGCCCACAGTTTGGTGTGCTCAGTCTGGTCACTGTTGGTCCACATTCTCTTATTCAGCTTGGGCAGAACAGTTGTAGCTTTTTCGAAGCGTGTGTTGATGCCAGTATCAAATGACAGATTGCTGGTGATTGTGGAGCTCGGATATGTGAAGCTGTCAACAACCTCTAGTGTCACATTGTCAATGCAGATAAATGGCTGTGTGGCAACATTCTGGTCCAGGACATTTGTCTTCCTGATGCTGATGGTCAAACCAAAACTCTTTACAGGCGTGAGAGAGTCTGTCCATTGCTGCTGAAGATGTTCCTCTGTCTGGAATACTAGAGCGGCATCAGTGTAGAGCAACACGTTGATGAGGACTTGGCGCACCTTTGCCAAGGATCTCAGATGAGCAAGGCTGAACAGTTTTCCGTCAGTTCTGCTATGTAAGTAGATGACCTGAAGGGATATGACGGCAGCAAAGAGATGAAGTGCTAGAATGCAACACTGCTG